>NC_053422.1:10698500-10768500 GCF_016859285.1 Xiphias gladius
TGATCATTACTGGTTTGGGTCTTTAATTGGCTTCTCTCTACCAATACTGCAGATCACACTAATTGCATAGAGTGGTTTAATTAACATGATGACAGTATCACATAAGACTCTCTTAGAACAAATGCGCGCTTTGTTATCGTATAATAATTTTACAAGAAAATGAGGCAGACTGCCAGTTGGGGACATCAATGGCAGTAAACCAGGCCTTGTATGACTGCTGTGTATCTGGCAGAGATGTTGGGTTTTACTACAATATAGTCAACTACTTGCGACTGAATCCATTAAGTTTTTCACTTATGTCATTATCTTAATTCCAAATATGGTACTTACATTTTTTGGTGATGGAGCAATGCATCATCTGTTTGTTTTGTGTTTGACCTCTTCCCTCCAATGCTGCTAAGTGCTAACACAATGAATTTTTTTTTAGCTCTTAACTCATGTGCAATTTTACAATGAAAGAACTCAAAAGCTAAAGTTTGGCTTCCAGATACAGCTTCCACACTTGCTCAGGCCACAACCACAGAGCAATCCTCTTGATTAACTGGTCAGTCTTTCTCTGAACTCTAAACCTTAGCCTCCAGTCAAGACTTTTGGTTTGAGGCCTAAGTAAATAGACTGTTGCTATGAATGGAAGACAAGATGTTCCTCCACAGGGTGGCTGGCCTCAGTCTGCATAATAAGGTGAGGACTTTAACAAGTCAGGAGGGCCTCTGTATTGAACTGTTACTCCTCCAGAGAAACAGGAGCCAGAATGAGAAGTGGTTCAGACACCTGATACGATTCCCCTGGAAGCCTGCCTTTGGAGGTGCTCCAGGTACAGCTAACATGGGGTTCCCACAGTAGGAGATAGAGAAATTTGTAGTTAGAGGGCATGCCTGCCTGCTGCGCTTGCAGTGTTGCCACTATGACCCTGACACAGGAAAAAAAAAACCCGAACCATTTGTATCTCTAGCTCTACATAGTTTTCACAAAAAGTACGTGTTTAGATGCAATTAAACTGTATCTAACTTGGAATGACTCTTTCATATAAATGAACAGCTGCAAATTTATCATCTCCTCTGTATTATGGTCTACCAATGTGTCTTGTTACACTCCCTTTAATAACTTTTTTTTTTTTCACATCTATCCAGTTGATTATGTTGAATTTCATGCAAAAATAAGATGCATTTCACACTGCAATACCAGAGTTAGTGTGTACAAAGGTGCCATTTGTTTTAATTTTGTAAGAGCAAGTATCATTTAAATAAATACATCTTAGCTACAATGTATGGCCTCATATGAGTTACAAAGAGGATTTGATGAAATGTTGATTTTTCCCTTTGCCTTTTGGAAATAAATTCTGACTCAGGTTAAACAGATATTCCCATTAACTTCAAGTTAATAAAATATAATGTATAAAGATGATATATTCAGCATCAAACCACTGAAATCTTGTGATGTTTTATACCAAACTGCAGTGTTTTTGATTCACGTAGTGTAGATCAAAATACTAACTACTAATTCTGCTTGAAATGTGCCTTAAATGTGTTAATGCATTACACCGATCTAGTAAAGCATCGGGAGTCATGATTGAGCTTACACGCAACTTTGAAATTGTCAGCAATGACCAGGTAAACCAAGCCTGTGTTTTGATGGCTGAACTCTTTTATTATCCATGATTTGTGAATTCGCCAATACCCACATTTCATCATCAAGCCAATTAAGAGATCACTGTTAAGACTACAGTCACAGTAAGTTAGTTATTACAGGAGATAATGGCTTTGCCAAGGCCAACACCAGAGAACAATACAACCCTTTAGAGCCGTATCAACTGTGGGTAATATCATACAGAGATCTAGATGATGAAACCAGCTGTGCTAACAGATGTTCATGTGGAATCCTGTTTCTCAAAAAAGGGGGGGGGACTGTAGGGGGATTCCATAGGGAATCTGTTTGTATGTGAGGATAATTGCTGTATCCTCCTGTCCTGCTCCTCAAAGTCTGAGTTGTCTTTAACACTTTAATTACTTCATTTAGCTTAATTATTTAATAATCAATTATGTATAATAATTGGCTCATAAAATACAATGACATTGAGCTGGCCCATGTACTGTTGATTGTTTTCACAGTACACTGATGTTACATGGTGTTATTTTTACAAGGGTTTATATATATATATATATATTTATAAATATTCCTGTGTATTACCTTGAATAATTTTATTGTTCTCTCTGTGACTTTTAAGGCTTGTGTTTATGAAAGCCTTTCAAACCCCAGAGAATAAACTGGTGAGAAAATAAGTTTAAAATATAACAGCAGCCTTTTTTAACACTATTTCTGGAAAGCTGGCATTTGTTTAATAATAAATGGGGCACTGTACAGATGCCTGACTTCAACTCACAAAAATATGTGAGGGATAATTTTTACGTAAATTCTGAATTTAATGTTCATTTTGAATATACTGTACGATTTGCATTTTCATACACCAGGAATTACTTGCAATCATGCCTACGGCATGATAATTAATGTCTAGACTGGCAGATATAAATGAATTGATGTGGTTTAACCTTAACCATAATATATAAATTACTTGACTATGTAATGAAATGCATGTAATTGTCTTTCTACTACTAATGTGCATTTCCACTGGTGTAGATGTGTAGATCAGAGGAAATCAAAATGGATCCATCTGGGCTAAAAGGGTTATTTCTTTTCTTTACATCTGGCAGACAAAAACATGCATCCAAGCAGGAATCTACAGACACAAGCCAGCTGAACAGAGGCTATTCCCAAGGTGTGTTGTTTACTTGAGGTTGAGCTGCAGCAGCTGAGCTTTGTTCATAAAATTACTCAAAATAACCAATTATCCATCTTTGGCAGTGTATAGAACCATCCCCAAACCCCAGAGGATGCCTGTAGTCCTGACACTGACAGAAACAACTCATGTCACACAGTCTAAATATAGCGTTTTTTATCCTTCCCTTTTTCTTCTCACTTTCCGTGTCTTTATGTCTGTCTGCCTCTACATCTGTCAGTCTGTTTTTATGTCTACTTATCTGTCAAATCAAAGGCAACACATAATGTATGAGCACTGGCTCGAATAGATGGGAGACTTGGGGTATAAGTATACGTGCAATAAAGCACTAGTAATAAAGAACAACACAACAATGAAATGATATAGCTTTTGAGTCTGCAGAAAAAAGTGATTCATAGATGAAAAAAAAAAGTTGTGCTTGAGTGAACCCTTGGGTGTGAATATTGTACTAACTACCAGAGCTCTGTTTAATGTTTTTAATTTTACATGTGACTGAGACACTTATTCGTCATGTACATTTGGAGGATGACTGCGCCCTAGCATGGGTGTGGATCAATCACTGATCAAGTTATGCATGTGCAGGAGTATGTCTGTTTATGTGCCTGTTTCTGAGAGTGTCTGACAAAGAATGGGAGGGCATCCATTTACAAATGTTTAACCATCTGTAACAGCAAGTATAATCTTATTCTAATGTGAAGAAAGTACAAAAGGTAGATTCAGACTTTCAAAGAGTTGCACAAAATACATTAAAAAATGTATTTATATTGAGGATTAGTAGCATTAGAATTATGTAGGTAAGGTCTAAAAAACAACAATGCATCTATTCAACTATAGTAATGTGTGTTAAATACAGAAAAGCTCTTGATATGTGGTGGGATCATAGTTTCAACAAACTTTTTATGCAATTATAATTGACACTTAAGTGTGTAACTGTAGCTATAGCAATGGAGGCCCTGGTGTATATAAGTATATCCTTTGCTGTTTGAATGTCTGGACAAGATTCCCTCTGAATTACCTTTATTCTTCGAGACTTTCTGCAAAGTCTCGAGAACAGGCACATGTTGAAAAGTCCTGCTCTTTTGAGAATCATTAACATATTCAAAAGGTTCAACACTGGAAATGCATATTATTATTATTATTATTATCATTATTATTATTATGGCCTGGTCAACAATGCATTTATTAAACTTCACTGTTGAATTAAGTATGTTTCTAACAACTGCAACATAATGCTGAAGATGAAATGAACTGAAGGTCTTCAACTAAGGCATCAATGCACTTCACTGAGGCATTATACATGCTTTTTAGTTTCGCTAGAAGAATGCCAATTCTTTGAAGAACTAAGTGTGATGGACTTTCCAGATCACAATCTAAACTAGTGCTCTTACCATCATTGGTCTCTGGCTAATCAGAACGGTCAACAGTCAGATAATTGTGACATAAACGGATACCAAATGCAAATTAAACACTTGGAATCAACTCTAGGCCTTTTATCTGCTTAATTTGTCATGAAATAATGAGGGAACAGGCCACAACTGGCCATGAAACTGATAGTCAGTCAACTGTCCAATTACTTTTGAGCCTCTGAAAATGAGAGACTATGTATAAAAATGGCTGTATTTTTTAAATGGTTACTGCAATACTTATTGCTTAAATAATGGACATGTTCCGTTGTGTCAGAATATGTTCACCCCAGGACAAAATCTTAATAAATATTTTGATTAATAACATCAACCTTTAGTGTGAATAAAGGTTCTATTGCAGTATACACTGAAGTAATATATTATCATATCCCCAAGCCCTTAATTTTATCATTTATCGAATTTTAATGACATACAAAATGGTTTTTCCAGGACCTTTGTCTCGAAGTTTGCATTTGATTATATTTCTTACAGCCTCTGTTGGTTTAGATTATCTGATAGTTTTATAGAGATTGAGTGACAGACAGTTGAACCTACAGCTGAAATGATCAGTCATTCGACTGAAAATTGATTCCCAACTATTATCAAATCATTGTTTGAATTATTTATTAAGTAATTCTCTGGTTCCAAATATGAGGATTTCATGCTTTTCTACATTCTCATTATAAATTTAATATTCTTATTCATGTCACCACTATTTTACGAAATTTAACAGACTGATTAAATGCTTATTTAAATATTCAATGCATTAATTGATAGGGAAAGTAATCGTTTGTTCACGCCCTATTTAAAACATAAACAAAAAATTAACATTTTCTTCTCGATCAAATGTCTTCTACAGAGAGGGGGTTACTTTAGAGACGTTAAGATATCTTCTTTGTGAATTTGACTGATGTATGCAAGGAAAATGGCTTAAAAGGTATTTCTAATAGTGAGGGGTTTTTAAAGTGATTTAAAAAAAGGAATCCTCACAATGGTAGAAACAGTTTTGTCATTTCCAGCGAGCCATGGGAGAATAGCATGAATTCACAAACTTCACTTCTAATGCTCCCAGTAGACTTGTAAGGTAGCAAAACATTTTTCAGTCTACATATCAAGTAAACGTGATGGATGGCCCAGGAGAGCGAGTTGGGGGAATAAGAGAAACAGAGACATACAGCATGTTGAAATTAAGATGAAAATTGGGACGAAAAGCAAAAATGAGGTGGGTGGATTGGACATGGTGGTGATAGAATTCCACTGGGCAACCTTCTAATTAGTTTTGCTAGCCTGAGGCAGTGCATTGCCACTGGCCTTGTAGCATACAGAAGTCCTGCAAGGCCTGTAATAGAATGATTGACCGCTCTGGAAAAAAAACTGATGATAGCTATAATAAGCATAGCACTTGCATTTAATTACCCGGGGGGTTACAATGCATGATAAATACCCACATGCATAAAGATCAATAATTGGCATTCACAGTTTGGAATATTAACTATCAGGCCTCCTTGTGAGCTTTTGCGTGAGTCACCCTCACTAGCACACTGAATTCATGCACTTGTGTCCTACTCCTGCACATTTGAAAACCTATCTTTAATCACTCTTTTGCACCTGCATATATCAGAGCATTTATCTCTACTGTTACTCCTAATGCCATGGTACATCTGCACTGTAAAATCTGAGATTGGTGTTTATTCATATTTAGTAAATTAATAATAGTAACCTATACATAATAAAAAAAGACTAAGCGCAGTTTGGTATCACATTCAGCTGAATACAATAAATCAGAATTATATATTATTTACATTTTACTCATTTTTGTTTGAATAAAATGAGCTGTGAATTACCGAGTAGAATTTAATTGTATTTTATCAGGAGTCAAAGATGCAGAAAACTGATAAATTTTACTCATTGGGAGGTCTTTGGTTTTAATCACCTAACACTTCCGCCTAAGGCATTTTGTGCCACACGGATATCAATCATCATCTGCCGCACATTTCAGGGACTGCTGTTTTCCCACAGGTAAATGTTTAATTATTTTTAGTTTACAAACACGTTATTAAGTTTATTAAGTTTAACCAAGTTGCTGTAGCAGTTGAACATTGTTTTGTTTAACTGCACGTTACCAAACATACCAACTTCACTGTGCTTTAAGTCAAAATTAAGCTATATAGTAATTCACAGTCAGTCTAAATGTCTTTGATTCGACTAAAAGCATGGCAAGGACTGAAAAGGTGGTTGGCTCACTGCTACAGAATTTCATGTGACTTTTCCAAGTATAATGTTTTACCATATGTAAAACCCTGTTAGGACACCAGCTATTCTGCTTTTACCAGTTTTCCTGGGCTCAGCCCAAGCTTCCAACCCTCCCCCACATTAACAAGCTAGCTTAGCAAGTAGCCAATCTTAGAGACCACATTAATCCAAAAATGTAGGAACAAACATTCTTGAGGTGAGTAATTACGAGTGTTCTCAAGTAAACTTTACTCAAGTAAAAAAATGTTTACGAAATAACATGTTAAATGAGGATACTTTTCAGCTTTTGTACATTTCGGGGGGGGGGGGGTCAGTAGGTTTTGTCTTGTTACCTTTTGAAATAAAGTGTGCTTTATCCTCTCTCTTTTTTTAATTTGGTGTTATTTTCATCGTGAGTTTGTTATTGTGTTTTGTGCAAACTCCGGTTTTCTGAATAGAGGCTGGTATTGTGCTAATCCCAAATTCACTGAGGCTCTCTGTTAGTGGCCACACAGTTTCATGTCTCTGTTCACAGTACCCTTAAAGTAAAGGATCTACAAGGGTTTAATAAGCTTTAATAATTATTGTTGCATGCCACAGTTTTTATGATTTGCCTTATTGTATGGAAATAAATCTACTGGATGTATATCTGACTAGTTTGACTGTCTTTCAGAGGCTACTCGGTTATTTAATATAATTTAATGCACTTCTGTACTTAACCCTCTACTGCACAGCTTTGCACCCACAGGAAACAGAAACTTTTCTTAAGCCCCATGTCCAGTACATATTTCTTTAAATGATTGCAACCAACCAGAGTGGTCAAAAAAAAGTATCAAAGAACAATTTTTTTATTTTGCATGTTCAGAAATTCAGTTTTTCTTTTTATTGCAATGTTTTGCAACGTTGTGTGATAAGGGGTATTTTTCTAGGGTTAGAAGTGAAACTTATCAACAAGTATGTATCGCACTGATATGCAATACACAATATGCTGTGATACAACATTTCACGTACCATAAACATTATGTAAAGGCTTTGCAGTATGAAATTTGATTGTTACTATTTTTGTATCAACTTTTGCTGGTTAAAAAAAAGCAGATTTACTACAATTTTGAATTTGAAATTAAAGCAGCAAAAAAATATAGAAATAAAAAAAATTAAATAAATACATTTTATTACATTGACACTAATACAATTTTCTTCCTGTAATAATGTAACAGAGAAAAAGGTTTATTGTGAACATTCTTTAAATGTCAGACAAAGTCTATAAATTCCACTTTAACAAATATGAACAACATAAACAAATACTAAAAAACAAGTACTAAAATCAAAGGTTCCCAATCTCCTACACGTCTTGGAAAATTATTTATTTTCCTTATTACCTTAGGTTTTGGCCAGTGGGACGGCAGTGTAAGATCTGCAAGTCATTGTCTCCCACAAAAAGGAATCCACTAAAGCATTACAGACTACAGCAGGCAATATTTTATCTAAGCATTCCTAGCCATGTCTACACGACGGATGCCCTTGCACATTTAAAACGCAGAGTGCCCTATGCAAACATTTACCATGTAACTTCAGAAATTCTACAGCCAGGAATCATCTCTACTTTTAAGTGTTTAGTTTACAATGCTTGTTGGTCTACAGAGAAGGACTACTTTCAGCATATTGGAAATTATCTGAAGAGCCACAAAACTGTCTTTTGTGTATTTGAAGGATGCAACTTTCATACAAAGTATATACAATACATTTCTGAAACACAAAAGCAGAAGACACAATTCCTATTCTTTGAGTGATTTAAACAAGTCATGTATGAGAGTCACCATAATCACACTGTTGACCATTCTGAAAAAGAATTGGCGTTCTTCTAGCGAAACTAGAAAGCATGTATAATGCCTCAGTGAAGTACAGTGATACCTTAGTTGAAGACCTTCAGTTCATTTCATCTTCAGCATCTGTTGCAGTTGTTAGAAACACACTTGATTCAACAGTAAAGTTTAATAAATGCATTGTTGACCAGGCCATCATGTCTGACTTGGCAGAACAATTGTGCAACTTCCATCCCATTAGTACAGCACGTGGAGGGGGTGGTCCACTTGGTTCGGCTTTTAAGAGAGGGTATTTTACGGTGCATTTCCAATGTGTTGAACCTGTTGAATATATACTTGATTCTCAAAAGAAAAAGACCTTTCAATAAGTGCCTATTCTTAAGACTGTGTAGGAAGTCTTGAAGAATAGACACTGCAGAGGGAATCTTATCCAGACATTCAAACAGTACTGGATATATTAATTTTTGATGGCAAATTTTTTTAGCAAAATTACTTCTATGCTGGAGAAGAAACAAGACTATAATCCTTTATGCTGACAACTTTGAGGTAGGAACTTCGAGAAAAAAAACAGAAAATAAAACGGTTTTTGCAAATGTGCTGTCCAAATTGCAATCTGTATGAATGTCAATACACCTAGGTTTACTTTGCAAAGTTGTTGATGTCAGACTGTCTGAATACAATGCAATTTGAAAGATCTTGCTCCTCTAGAACAGGAAGGGATTTTCATTTCCAGTGAAAAAATATTAAAGGGACTGTACACTGCGTTGTAGCTAATAATCTCAGTGCACATTCAATCAGCGGACTAGTTTAAAGTTTCATGGGACCATACATCTGTGGATTATGTCTTGGACATTCTTCAGAACACTGGATTGTTTCCATCTCATAGAAAGGAGGACCCTAGTTTGCATGTAAGAACCTTGAGAGAAAATCCAAATTAAATACATTGCTTTGGCTTGGTCATGTCCATTGACTCATAAATTAAATCACTTTCACTTTGTCTCTAGGTACGCATCATATGTAATACATGACCATTTTGAACGCATAGTCCCAATGGAGCTGGCATTATGTTTACAGATTTTGACCACAAAGAAGTACTTTAATTTGACTGTCCTCAACAAGTTAATGACAAATTTTTCCCTGTAAGGGCCCAGACAAAGCCAACAGCCCTCAAGCAATCCCACAAAACTACACGGATTACAGAACTATAGGTGGAAATGCCCATGAAAAATGGGCCTCAAAATGGTTTTTGCCACTCATTGTTGATTTGCAGGTACGTAAGCTTCAGTCTGCCTGGCAGGCAGATTGTACAGGTACACGTATTTAAAGTGGCCACAAAGTATGCACTGTTTCTCGCTACCAAAGGCACAGGGTTTAACAGGGTTTTGTTCAACAGTAATATAAGCCACCTAGTGTTAAAAATTTCAGCTTTAACAAGTTTTAGGTCAGTGGATGATATTCACATCATGAACTTGAAAAATGTTAATTTTTGTCATTTAAGCCTCCAAGCAAGCCTTACATCAACAAGATTTTGTCATTTGTTGTTTGATGGTGTACCTTGGTGAATCCACAAGTCAACTCTTAAAAGAGTATGATGTAAGTTAAAGTAAAGTAAGTGTGTAAAGCTTTTGTTTTTCATTAAGGAATTTTTAAGTACAACTGGAGAAATATGAAGTGTCACAAAATGCTCACCATCTGAATCTGATTTCACCAACTGGCATCATGTTCTTGAGTTAAAACTGGCATTGGAGGCTGTTGTTGTACCTTGTGATTTGACTGTGTACACCCGAGATGTCTTAATTAAGGAATTTGCACAAATGAATAATGTGATTGTTCAGATGAGTCCCATTTTAAGAAGTAGTGAAGTAGTAAAGTAAATTGAAGTACTTGACCTTATCTCAGACTCCAAGTCAATCAACATGTGATATTTTAACCTCTTAATTTTAGCCATTTGAAAAACATATTAGCCCTGAGGATTTCAACTGATGCATGTAATAAATAAAATATTTCACATGAAAATTAAAAAGAAAATTGCCATCTTTAAAACATAGTCATAATTCAAATACTCTAATGGGACTAGGCCTTGAATCACATCCATCTGTGCCTGTAATGCCTGAAAGTGATACAGGGTACAGGTCATAGGTCATCACGCGGTTTTGGTAAATTTGTACTAGGCCCTTTTATCACTCCAAGTGAACATGACACTACTAAGTAGTCTGATGGTGATGGTCGGGATAGATGATAATGATGAGCTTGTCAGGTAAAATGTAATAATGGGCAATTTAAGCCATTGGTGTAGCACACATTAAACATCCTTAAATGATAAAACATTTATCAATGTCAATAAAAAATAGATTGTCAGTATACATTGTATCCGTATTATACACATATATGGTTTCCGTCTTTGTTTTCTTATACCCCCTTTCTCTATGTTATTGTTGTATTTTGGCATTTTGCTCTTGAAAAATGGTTGATAAACTGGACAAAGTTGAACAAATAAATGTTTACCTCGTGTTCTTTTTATGCAAGGTGATCTGTTGACCCAATTTAAGTAAACTGTGGCACCAAGAAGGCATGATATAGGGTAGATTAGAATTAGAAAAATTATGGTAATAAACTGACATTCAGTTATTATTGAATAGATTTAAAGTCCTTTGATACCGATTGAAACTTGATATAATTTATTTTATTTGGTGAATCCAAATAATTTTTATCCAGGTATTTAGTAAGCTTATATCAATTTCACCCAGATAATCTGTAAAAATAAATCAATTTCCCCCAGATATTTAGTAAAGCTAAATAACTTTTGCTCAGATACTTAGTAAATATAAATCAATCTTCCTAGTGAAATTGATTTGGATTTACTGTTGCTTTTATTATTGTGTATTTAATTTTTTTTTATTTAATTTATTTATTCACTACTTTTTAATCAGAGTTGTATTCCTTAAACTCTATTCAATTATTGTATATTATGTGTCACTTTGTTGCCATAACTTTTTTAAGTATGCACTGGTCACATTTTTTACAGTGTACGTAATGTTGGTGGATTCACAATGTCACAGGAACAGACTGTTTTGTAGAAAGTGGTCATTTTGTCTCATGAGCTTGTGATCCTTCATTTCACTATGGGAGAGAAAACAGGAATGTGACTACAACTAACTTCCTTTGCACTGCTCCTTAATTGGCCAACAAGGGAAATCAGCCATTGAAATGGTGTCACTGTGAATGTGTGCTGTCTCAATGAGCGAGTGGTAAGGGAAACTTGTCAGGGGCCAGCATCTTTAAAAAGCTACTGTTTTTTGCTGCAGGAAAGACTATGCAATTAAATGGAAGGCATTAAGAGAGAAAGTAAAAGAATATCATGCTTCTCTGGGCTTAACATCTAATTATCACAGGATAAAAATCAGGGATAATGATATAATGAACATAATGGTATGATGGCTGGTGCAAATTTTGTTCCTGTCATTGGTTTCTCCCTCTCCAGTCAATACCAGAATTACAACATTAGAGCAGAAATGAACTTGGACAATAATTTGATCAAATACAATCAGAGAGGCCAGCCTTAGTGTTAGTTATCGTTAATGTGAATCTGACAAATGTTTGGTAAACGTCAAAGTAAGTTGCTTTAATTATTCAAATGGTGTGAATTTACCAGCAGTCACTCCAGACTGTTCCTCTCATATGATATAGCCTCATTAATTCAGATTATATTCACACCTCTCAGGGTTGTTTTCACACATTTTATTTTTATTTTTTCTCTTTTTCTGACAGGTCACATGAATGGACAGAAAAACTCCAAGGGATTGAGTGTAGAATTATGCAGGCACTGAACATAGTTCCTTTTAATATATTGCTAGAGGTGTTGATTGTTCTTGGCTGGTCACATCAGTTTCTTAGAGACAGGGTGAAAAAAAAGCAAGTTACAATTTGTTTGCATATTTAGTTTTTTCTATGAGATTATTCTTGAATCCATGTTACCATGTAGGTTTTATGACGAACAATCATTTGATCTGTGATGGCTCTTTGCTGCATACTGATGACTGAAAAAGTTGTACTGCCATAAAATGACAAAAATGTCAACACGCATCAATACAATGATTAAGTGCTATCTTGGATTAAAAAGAAAAATTGTCTAGTGCTCTTTGCTTTACTCCAACATTACTTCATACAAAATACACTTACTGCAGCCCCACAGTTAGCTATGTTCGATATAGTTAACATATTTAAGGAGTCAGCACATGATCAATTTGAGCATAGGTTATTGGTCTTCATTGGTCTGTGTTGGATGGGATCCATAAAATTGGACCCACAGAAAACCTACTCAAATGCAACACAAATAGATGAGTTTTCATAAAGAGACCCGATCCTAAATACCCGAGGATAGGAAGAGAACTAATTCTAATAAAGTAATTCCAAAAATAATTTCTTTATATGCTTCAAAGAACTTATAGAAATAATTGAAAGTCCTATATTAACCTCCTGCACCAACAATAAAATTCTTTAGCCAACTGGGCATGGAATACACATAAGGGTGTATTTTCTATTTTCTCTTCAGAAAACCTGAGCCCTGCAGCAGTCAAATATGACCCTATCTGACACAATTAGAATGAGTATAATGGAACCGGTCCAACTCATGTCCCAGACTGGGTCCTCGTTCCTCAGAACCAAGTGGACCTGTGGTGACGTCTGCTGTAGAGTACTAACCTAACAATAAGCAGATGCAATCAAAAAGTTACAGTTCAGCAAAAACATGTTTCTCTGAAACATAATTTTAATGAATGTTCAAAATACAAGAGGAAAGGTCATGCTCACACAGACACACACAGACACACACAGGTTTTTAATGGCACATCCTATTGGAACGCCATACTCCTAATCAATTACAGTGAGTTTGAAGTTCAGTTGACATCTATGTCTTCATTGAGGGTAATTAAATTGTAGTGATAGCTGTGGTAGATCTGGGGAGGTCCGGACCCAGTAGTCTCTCAGTGTGAAGTGTTGATGATTTTGGACAGAGCATTGGACGAGGAGTCGTTGCAGAAAACACTAATCAGCTCTGGCCATACTCCCTAACTTTACTTTCATTAAAGTTGGCAAGTGACATTTAACTACTGCACTAGGGACTTCACAATGCAAATAAATGGCAACTTCAGTGTTAGAATTATAATGGCTTTCTTATTCTACTTTTAATGACCCAATCTAGTTTTCAAAGTCACCTCCTCAGGAATAGGTATGCTTGCTTGCTCCTAAAAGCCTTCTTATTGGCTAATAGGGAGCAAACGATGTCAGCTTAACTGTAGAGGGATTCAATGCTGTGAGGAGAGGGAGAGGCTAAAGGCTCAATCACTTACTTTAACTCCTCCACTTTTCCCACTTCCAAACTGGTTTTATGTGGGCCCATTTGGATATTTTCATGCTACATTTCATACAGGGGTCTCTCTAATCCCCAGGCCCACCTAATGAGGAGGTAATGAAAAGTTAATCCACATAGCTCAACTCCACCTAGCCTTTAGCTAATGCTGCTTTTAACTCCAGCTCTCATTAACTTTTAAAACATGAGCCATTAACAACAGGTTGGTAGACTAACCATCAACTGGCCTCCCAAGAACTCTGCTATCCAACCACTCACTGTGTCTGAACTTTAAAGCGCAATTAGGAGAGTAAGAGAAATCGTTGGTACACAATGACCCCCTAACTAGGATACAGTCTGGATTTTCTGGAGCTCAGCTGTCACTGTATTGATTCCTCTTCAGGATTCTCCTGCTCATGGAGAGGTCAGTTTGGACACTAAGCCCAGGAGGTGACATTTTTGAACTGTCAGTGAGGATGCACATAAGCACAGTTTAACTAAATGGTCTGTTGATTTTTGTACTGTAATTACAGCTTTTTTCCAAAGTGAATTTCAAATATTTTTTCATACCTGCAGGTTTATTTCCATTTTTTCACAGCAGCTAAACAGATTGATTTGTTGGTTGTTGTAAGCACTCCATTTTCATTGAGGAAATTATGAATAATTTATGATTAAAAATGAATCACAACCAACAGACATCATAAGCTTTAGGGGGGGGTCTAGTTATCTGAAACAGACACTGCCACCTCCCACCTCTGAAGAATTCAATGTTGTCTCCAATAAGGACTGCCACTGTTGTCTCCCTGCCTTTATATGACAACACTGGGTCATAAAACATGTCTGACTGAACCAACGATAAATAGTGATTTGATTACAGATGTTTAATGCAAGATCACACAAGTGAATAAATTTTGCATTCCAGGAGCTTTCTTGACAGCTCTTAACTGATTACCAATTCATCATTTTTGTGCTGTGGTGACAGATAGTTCTACAGCACTGTTGCTCTGGAGAATGAGAATGAGGTTAATGAATGTGAATAAGGCTAATTCCTCTGTCCTTGCCAGACCTATAAAATACCCATATATACAGATCTGTGTGGTTGAGATGGTTTGTTGCAAAATGTAAATGTTCATAGTCCTAATGGGACATTGAGTCTGAATAAAAGTGCAAGCTGCTATCTTCTTTCACAGTAACTGATGCCTTTCAGTTGTACATGACGTTCACGTTTCAAGAGTTGAAACGTGAACGTCATGTACAAATGTATGGTTTTATACTTACATGTAAGGGAAGAAGCATAACCTTTAGATGCATTTTATACATTATACTAGTGGTAATAACTTTAGGGAAGCAAGAACAGAAAAACTATTGCATGCCTGGCCAAAACACTCTCAGCTAAATGTGGGCATGCATTTATGTAGGAAGTTATGTGATATTGCATATGCATGTGAGTGATCACAACAGCTTAAAGTGGAGTCCACATGCTTTTGTGCCCATGGTAAAATTTTAATCTTACTGTTAACACTTTTATGGGTTCTTTTATGATCCTGTGTTGACTAGGCTTTGTCCCATCCTGTCACTGTGCATGTCTTAAAATGAGTCACATAACCTAGCCTTTGAACCCTAATTCCAGTCTCTCGCTCACTCTCTTCAAATTATTACAACACAGTTCAGCAGGTATGGCATATACATTTACAGTTACTCATTAGGCAGACACTTTTATCCAAAACAACTGACAAGTGAGGGATAACACTCAAGCTTCAGTACAGTAGGAGACCTTGGAGTAAGTACTAAGTACTAAATCTGTTCAATAAGACGAAGTGCAAGGAGATCAGGTAAAGAAGTGCACAGTAAGTGCGAGATAGGCAAGAGATGAGTCTTCAAGAGATTCTTGAAGACAGAGAGGGAGGCCCCTGATCTGATAGCATTTGGTAGCCCGTTCCACCATTGGGTAACCACAAACAAGAAAAGTCTGGGTGGAGATTGCCTTGTGTGTAGGAATGGCATTGCAAGACAACGTTCCTTGGGTGAACACAGCGGCTGAGAAAGAGCATAAGGCTGTCTGATTGAGTTCAAGGAGATGGGCGCATACCCAGAAGTCACTCTATAGGCAAGCATTAGTGACTTGAATTTAATGCGGGCGGCCATGGGTAGCCAGTAGAGGTCAATGAGACTGACTGTCCGGAATGACCAGGGGTTCAGTCTTAGAGAGTTTTAGTGTAAGGTGGCATATCTCCATCCATGTGGATATGCCTGAGAGAAAAGCTGAGATCCGCTCCAAGACCGGGGGCTAATCTGGCAGGAATGACAGGTATAGTTTGAATCACTTGCATAGCAGTGATATGAGAATCCATGCAAGCGAATAATTGAACCCATGGAAGTGGTGTATATTTCTAAGAGAAGGGGCCCCATCACCGAGCTTTGTGGCACCTCGGTGGGGAGGCAATGGGATATTGATGTTTGTCCGTGCGATGACGCGTTGAAAAAAATGCCAAGAGGTAGGATTAAATAAAAGAATGAACTTTGCCCGAGATGCCTATATCAGTGAGATAAGGACTGAGGACTGAGGTGCAGCAAGGGCTTCTGTCATGGACAAAAGAGCTTTTTCAGAGGAGTGGCCACTCTAAGAACCTGACTGATTTGGATCAAAGAGGGCATTTTGTGAGAAAAAATTCAGAGAAATGTTTGAAAACCGACCTTTCAGTAGCCCTAGATAAGAATGGAAGTAACAAGACCAGCTGATAGTTCTCAACTTGAGCAGGATCGAGTGAAGGCTTTTTAAGCAAAGGTGTTACCCGAGCCTCCTTGAATGTGGTTGGAAACATTCCTGAAGCCAGTGAAGCATTTATCACATGTGTGATTCCTGGCACAATGGTAGCAATACGGCTTGGAGGAGGCTGGTAGGAATGGAGTCTAGCAGACATGTAGTAGGACAGCTACAAGTCAGGAGCTTTGATACCTTGCTCTCAGTGAGAGGGGTGCACAATTGACTGGAGAAAGAGAGGGACACGTAGTAGGACTACTGCATGGTAGGCTTTTTGTTGCCTCAGTGAAAGGGCTGCCCTTAACCAGAGGAGACTGGTTGTCTGAGTGGTTCAGCGAATTGGCTACTGATGGCCACCACTTTTTCGTTAAAGAAAGAGGCAAAGAGATCAGATGAGAGGTTTGTGTCTGGTGGAGGTGGTGGAGGATTGAATAATGTTTTGAACATGGAAAATAATTTCAGAGGACACAGGCTATCCAGACTTGACCTCAGTGCAGAGCAGGAAGACTCTGTGAGATCACTGACCTCTGGTGAGGAAAATGTGCTAAGAGGAGGTAGAGCAGAGGTGAAGAAGAAGAAGACAGGTTGCAAATGTTGTGGCAGAAGGAGACCAGAGGTGGTGGAACAGAAGGCTGTTCCAGGAGGTATACAATGAAGCAAACGAAATAATGGTAAAAGAGGTTTTGAATGAGAATGAGGTCAATTTCTCTGCCGGCTTTGTGACTCGGAGGGCTGCTATCCTGTTTGAGGTCAAATTAGTATGTCAGGGACAGGAAGTCCACCAAGCTTGGATTGTCCTCTACTCATCCGGCCATGTTTGGGAATGGAGGCTTTTACTGCCGAAGTCACCATAACATCACGGTACTCAAAAGAGGCATGTTTGTTTGGAGGAAACAGGTGAGTGAATTTCCATTTGTTGGAAATAAGGAAACCAGTCCACCTTCTCTCCCAGACAGACAGGAGGTATGGGAAAATGTGTAGTTAGTGGAGAGCACACCCGGGGTAGGGCAAATATTTAATTTCATTGTCGGGGAGGACAATAAACAGAAAGATTTCTCAAGAGCAATTCCTCAGGGGGACACCAAAGGTGCCACCAAAAGTACTGTAGAGGAAACCCTTATTACTACTATATGTATACTGGATAATTGATAGGTAAATACCTTAAGGGTTGTACCCGCATGTTCAAATGTTTTAAATAAACTTATCTGAGACTCTGTGTGTCTGTCTGACTGTCCCTGCCTCTCTCTTCCCAGCTCTGTTCTCTGTGTTGCCTTTGCCTAATGACACCATTATGAAACATTTCATTCCTTTCTTATGAAGATTCAAATTCCAGCAATTAGATTTAACCCCAGTAATGTCAAATTGCCTTTGATATTACTGGGGTCTTTCTACTTACTTGACATTTCAGTGCACTGAAAAATGAGTGGATGAATCATTCTTTTCTCTGCCATCTTAACTTACCTGGCTGGCTGACAAATGTACAAACACCCACACCCACAACCACATGAACACACACACACACACACACACACACACACACACACAAATACAGCATGCAGGTTATTTACAATAGTAGAAGAGAAGCAAAACCCATTACCTGAACTAAAGCTAATATACTGTAGATTAAGCTTTCCGAAAGAAGCCGATCTATAATGTTTTGGTTTCAATGTGTAAAAGTCCAGAGCACTATGAAGCCTGCCAGAAACGTACTTAATATTTTAACATTGTTCTAATTATGTCTTTTTTATGAATTAAGTCTTTATTCTTTTCCAAAATTACAAACACAATTACATCATGACAGCAATTTTAAATACATTAAGAAAAAAAGAATATACCTGGAACCTAATTAGTTAATCTTAAATATTATATTACAGAAACATTACTGTTACCATGTACAAAGATAAAGTATTTTGGTGTGAGAAACCGAGTATCCTGTATCATAAATACACATCTGGCATTTGTAACAAAAACCAAACCACTTGAAAATCAGTTGAAAAAATCAAAATCAGCTATTTTTAATGATTTTAATTGTAGATAGACATTTTTCTGCTTCCATAGACCTACAGTACATTCATGAGATGTAGCTGCCCCGTACCAATATGGCAGCAAATGTGTTTTATCCTATTGAGTAGTAGAAGTAAAGAAAAATGTATGACACATCCTTTGTTTTAAGTTAACCTTTGCAAAGTAGCTACTTACTGGATGTCAGCCACCACTGACACACCTCCAAAGATTGCTCCACAGACACTCCTACCAAGGGCTAATGTGTGTGGGGGTTCGGGGATGGTAGTGGCAGTGACAAACCACTGTGAGGCTTATGGGGGAGGGGTGCAATCTTGAGAAATTTAAAAGTGCATTGTTTTCTATAATTTGCACAAGCACTTTCGATGCATAATATTTAAAATTGTACAGTTATGTTAACAATGATATATTGAAGGGGATAACTCTCTATTTTTCCCAGGAAGGGGGGGTACAGACACTCCTAACACTTAAGTTCATTTTCCTCCAACCCCCAACCAAAAAATCGTCATCCTTCCTTCTCGGGGGACAGCCGATTATCTCTTGTCACACTCACAACTACAGTATTCCAATTCCTATTACACTGCAGACACCTAAGTGGATGGAGAGAGATAGTATTTGATGCATTCCGCATGATTTAAGACAGATTCAGGGACTAAGTCATGAGCTTGCTTTGTAATTTCACAGGCATGCTTGCACATACAGAATCCACCAATGAGTAATAACTAGTGTGCACTGCCATGCTGCTAGTACCAGACAGTCAATTTTACATAGTTAGAAATCAATTTATGGATCTTTACCTTGACTCTGTATATGGTGATGACTGGAGGATCATTTTGATCTCAGTATATCAACCTTTTCTAATGAGAACAAAATACAAACTCTAGCACTGTATTTTTAAACACCAAGTTTTAATTTTAATTGGTTACAGTTTATATTAAGTTGTTAAAACAATGATTTATTTGAATGATTGATCATTAATTGTAACCATTAATAATCAAAAAATGAAACTCAATACTAATATCTTGGAGTGATGATTATAGCCTAGAGATTGATATCATGAAGCAATACCAAAACTTGTACCTGTCAAACATAATCTGAACTTTTGATCTTATACTGCATTTAGCCTTGATTTATTTCAATTCAGCGATTACATAATTCTAAATTAACAACTAGCAGATAAAATGGCAAGTAGCAGCACAGAAGAAGCTTTCTTTCAATTAACATAACCCGGTGCAGTGATACAGCCTTTGCTAATAACTGAAGATTTCCCTTACACTTAATTCAAACTCTAAAGGGAGGGAGCAGTTGGCCTGTGAATCAAGATCTGCTGAGTCTCAATTTCACACTTTTGAAATTAGCCGATTCTTCAGAGACGAAACAGACATGATTCAGCAGAATCTGGCTTTGTCGGCCTGGGAAAGTGGTTGGACATCAACCAACAGCATGACAGCCGCTTGCGATATCTGAACCAGGTCATGAGTGAGAACAATATATAGAACAATGAATCATTAGGCAGCATATGGAAACCACAGTTTACATTCATGTAATGAAGATAATGCGTTGTTGGCAGAAAAGCCTTAGAAGAGGATGGAGTACATTCACCAAAGTCTTTTAAAGGGTCTGAATCAGCCGTATAGCCAATTCTCAATTTGAGAAGGAGGAAGGAAGCATTTTATCTGTGTTGTGTTGTAAGACAAAAACAGTTGCTATGTATAGAAGCAACAGGCAGATCTTCAGATTGATCAGATTTGTGGCTAAATAATGTAAATGTCAGAGGTCATGAACATTTTCTATCCAGCTGTCAGTGCAGTAACCATATTGCTGCTGAGTAAACAAGCGTTATTGGAGAGGCATGGTGTCTATGGTGGAGGACGAGGGGAAGGATTTACCAAAGGGCCAATAGAATGGAGTTTGCCTCACTCTCCATGATTAATTAATTATCATTTTCTGCTTGATGGCTCTCTGAGGGCTATGGTGCTTCGCTGCTGATGCACTGTCAGCATTTGAGGCTTATTACTGTGCTAACCCGTGTAAATCATATAGTACACTCTCCTGGTTACTACAAATTACACAGTCATAATTTCATAGTGAAAATGTAATTGGAACATTCATTACACTCAATATTAAAACAATTCATAGAACATATGCAATTACAGCAACTGTGGACACGTAATGGTGAGCTAGTTATTTAAGGAGAATAGTTCCGTACTCGAGTTCCATTTGATGGTTTCTTAATCTTTCCATATATGGATTTCATCATTTATTGTTCATGTCTTGACATTGTCTCTCCAAAGGCATGGCTTAAGAGTATTCCCATAACTGTGCATTGAGTACAGCAATTCATTTAGTGAAAAATAATTTTGAGTCAGAATAGATAAAACATCAACTGGGATTTAACTTTCAAAACTGTAATTACGAAAATATAAAAACCAATAGAGATTAAAATATTTTGTGCTTTGATTCTTCTGTCATGTTTGCATGGAACAACTTAGAAACAGCAGTTGGAGCAAATTTGGTTTAGAATAAATAATTACTTTACATTTTGTTGATATTTTGAATAAACAGACAGAGACTTTAACAGTTCTTGCATCGTAGCAGCTGTTAATCCTTTGATATTTCCAAAATAAATATCAGATACAGGACATGGCAGTCTGGCCGAATCAAAGTTGTTTGTAGTTTTATGCGATATTCGTCTGCACACATTTTGTTGCTACAGAGCAGCGAAATGAAGCCCTCATTGAGTACTTGGCACATCTAACAGACCAGATGAAATATTGGAAAACTTTCTACTGCCCAGATTGAAAGCTGTGCATGCATTCGTTCATGCATCCCCATTGGGGGCACTTTGGCACATAAAAACTATTCTTCTAACAACCTAATTTGGGTCATTTCACTGGTCCAGTCATTTAAACAAGCTAACAGGCCCACTGAGATCTGGACAGAAGAGATTCACTGTTACACACGGAATAAAAACTTTCCCCTAACTGAATATCAGAGGCCTATCTATACTTTATAAAAAAAATCTCACTTCCGTTACAGCTTCTAATTGCTTTTGGTTGCACACTGATCATTTATGTTCTTAATGAGAAGTGTGGGTATATTGTAAAATGTGTTACTAAAACTAATGTGAAAGAGACAGCTTTCACATAATTTATAAAAAAAAGAAACAAAAAACATTTGAATCAAAGCTGCAGTTAATAAAACATGGCTGTTTAGGAACATGTAGCAGCAGCCACAGTCCACAGTCCCCCATACAGGGAGTTAACTTTAGAGACCTAAAGTTTTTTGACATTTACACAAACCAAGTGAATGTCCCTCAAGTATCCACCACCAAAGCTAGAAGTAGAAGAGAAATTATTTAGCTGGTCTAACTTTTATATTATGTATTCTCTCCTGTATAAACTGAAAAATACCTACCAAGACAAAGTATAATAAAAATACTGTTGGATGTTTCTGTGTTAATCCAAGCTGGATATGATGTGTTGCATGAACCACAACACATAAGCTAGCTAGCTTATGTGGCTAACGTAGAAACAGGCAATATGGTTGAAATCAATATTATGATTATTTTCTGATAAGTATACTGTAATAATACATTACTTTACACAAAATATTTTAAATAGGCAGAATAAAAATTCATTTTGTGTGTTTTAAATATAATATAAAAATTTAATACAGTTTTCCTGGAATTACTTTGTATTCGCCATAATATGACACAATTCAGGTTCCAGTTCAGGTTGATTTCCAGACATATGCTTGACATACGTACATACGGGGAAACGAAATGTTGTTTCTCATGGACCTCAGTGCAACATACTATAGAACAGACGTACACACACCACACAGTCTTAAGCGCAAGAGTGAGCACTGTTACATTAGCAGTAACAACTTGGATGTAGACAAGGTCCAGTGTATTTTCTCCTCTTGTAGCAAAC
This sequence comes from Xiphias gladius, assembly GCF_016859285.1. Classification (NCBI taxonomy): domain Eukaryota; kingdom Metazoa; phylum Chordata; class Actinopteri; order Istiophoriformes; family Xiphiidae; genus Xiphias; species Xiphias gladius. The sequence goes on from NC_053422.1 coordinate 10,720,818, forward strand.
TTGACATGTCGGGGGGATTCTCTCTGAATTCCCAAAACAGTCTATAAATTTGCATGATTGAAGTTGCCAGAGGTGATGAAAAACCATCGGGGTGTGCTGTTTGTGGATCACACATGCCGCTGTACAGCTTCTACAATAACAATGGCAGTGAACTCCCTTGGCAGAAAGCATGGCTGGCACTTCAAAACTGTCCACCAGCAGAGAACAGTCTTTGGACACAACCTCAGCATTCTCACACCATTCCTTATGGATAAAAACATACCATCCATCGCCATGAGTCCTGCCAGACAGCAAGGATCCCCTGTTGTTTCAGTAACCCGTGCAGCTTGATGGCTGTGTCCATAGTGTTGCTGTGAAACCATTTTCCAGTGAAAACAAGGACACAGTAGTTCCTCATTTCATATAGATAGACTATCATGCAGGATACTCTATCACACTCACTCTGCCAATCTCAAGAAGATCCTGGTGGCTTTAGCCTTCTTTAAAAGCACTGAAATATTTGGTTTGCAATAGGCCACTGCATCTGCATGTGCTGCCATGGCAACCAAATAAATAATGATCATATCATCACTACATCGCTCCACTGATAAATGATAATTTTGAATAATCTCCCACTCCTAGCTATACATCAATGGCAAACATTTGCTAGCTAGATTATGAGACTAATGTAAGATAAATTTGTGTGTCATAAAAGACTCTTGCATGCTCATTTATGTGTCACTCGTATGAGATTTGTTTTAATTTTTGTAACATGCCAAAGTGAGTTAAAAGTAAATCTCATGTTTTAAATCTGAGCTTTCATGTTGCAAATTCGGCAAAACCGACCCCAGGTTGAAATATATGATATATCATATCTGTGTATATACTGGCCTGATATGTAATAAGAAATTGAAGTACAGAAATGCCAAATTAGGTTTTAGCTAATTCAGTAACAGGGTCACCAATCCATAATGAGTTCACTGACCATAGTGTGAGCACTGATCAGTTAATTTTTCAACTGTAAAATAATCCACTCCCTATATCTTGGTCACAATTTTTTTTTTTTTTTTTTTTTTTTTTTTTTTTAAAAGGAGCCATATCAAGGTCACTTATGTTATGTCTTTTTGCTAAAAATCACCAGTATACTGTTGGCGGATTTTTTAAAACTCCAAATATCAAATGCTGCACATACAGTACCTTCATCCAGGTTTTTGAGAAATGATAAAACAGTACATAGGGCACAGTTGGCAGTTCAATTTTGAGTTGAGCAGATCTTTAATGTCCCTGAGATGCTTTTTAGTTTACAGACAACAGTCAAAATAAACAGTATTGTTGGTAGGTAATAATTACACAACAGAGGACTGACTGGCATTGATCAACATTTGCAAAAACCACTCTTGAAATGTTATGGTTATTTGGGCCAATGACCCACTAAAATACTGACTGCACCTTTAAAAATTGGACAAAGGCAGTGAAATTTAAAATGTGCATATAAGATGATAGCTAACAATGCAAAAGACATAATGATATAAGGTAAAGGTTAAGGCTGGTGTGGAGCTTTCACTTTAGAGAATTAAGGCAGCAGGTGAGGCTGTTCTAATTGACTGCTTAATGGGGAAAAAAAACACTACAGTGAGTGTGATATACAGTAATCACCTGCTGACATAAGCAAAGATTGAGAGGGTTGAAAATGCAGTTGGGTTGTGATAAGAACTCCAATCTCATAGGGTACGAATTATATGAAGAGGCAGGCATTTTGCACTGGAGGACTATTGAAGCAGCATAATATTCTGAGCTAAATCGGTTTTACCTTGGTATATTCTTACATTATTTGAAAATTCAACACTTTGAAATCTCACTATTACTCTCAATGATAAAAACACTCAACAGTGTTTTTAATTGTTAAATAAAGTACAGATACACTCAAATATATGTCTCACCAGGCGATTCCTGGATTTTTTTAATGAGGTGGCACTGGGGGCACCAAGAACCAGTCAGGGGGAGCCTATGGGAAATCAGAAAATTCTATCATAAATAAATACAGTGTTGAAAATTGGCTTAGAAAACACTGGCACACCAGTGCCCTAATAGGAGGTATTACATGAGAAGTGGCACTGAGCCGTATGGCATTGGAGGGGGGCACCAAGGGGGCGTATCATATTTCAGGAGGGGCGTTACCAACCCATGCCCTACCTTTAGACACCCCCCTGTGTCTCACACTCAGTTTGTGGAGAACCTTGCTGCCACTATTTTGATAAATTTCTTTGCCTGTGCATTCCTTTTAGTATGTCAAGGCATGATGCAGCAACATGCAAAATATTTAGAATTAGTGAATTACTCTTAATATATGCTCAGTAACAAACAGAGTTACCGTATTTCTCCCATCATTATTCAAGTGTTTTGGCTACTACAGCTAATAATCCAGAAATCAGCTGAATTAATGTAAAAATTGTAACAAATATTCATAAAGACAAAATCCAGTCTTGACAGTCGAACAGCAACCCTGGGGCCAACCACATTACTGATTCAAAATTTCAGAAAAGAATAAAGATTTAAGGCCTTCATTTTGTAGTGCTGAGTTTCAGCACAGATAAGTGATTATTGACTGGGTGGGCGTTGTATTCTGCATAAAACTAATGTGATGTCAATTAGCCATAAATACAAATGTCTTGCCCTTTTCTGTAAATGTCTGATTTGACTCAGCACTTAATATGCAGGCATTATGTGCTTGCACACAGGGAGGGTTTTGAGGACCGTGGCTCTTTCTGCATGAAATTAACAGCAAGCTACTGGCTGAGCTAGAGGGATACCTCTCAAAAAGTATGAAACTGCCTATGTTCTCAGCTGATCTGCTGCAATTTCAGATTTCCTATGCAACACATAAGCCACATATAATGGCACCTACCTGCTTCTAATAAATTATGTAAGTTGAGTGTATTTTAAAAGTTGTTGTCTGCTGTGTTTCAAATAGCTTGTCAAACGTTTGTCATTTATAGCTCTCACAGTGTTAAATGCCATTCCCATTCTAGATAAAACTGTATGGAGGACAGGTGGCAGCTGGGCCCATAACGAGCAAAACAATGGTGTGGAACAATGATGAAGCTGAGTCATAGACCATTGGGGAGTGCCATGAAATGGCTACCATGTCATTGCACAAAGCCACTGGTCCATTCAACCTTTATGACACCTGGAAGGGCAATCAGCCTTTACTCACAAACACAAGCTGGACTCAAGAAACAAGACCTCATAAAAGTACAGGTCACTTCTTTTGCCATTCTGGGAGTTACTCAAACAACCTAAAGCTGTGGTTTTTAATAATCTCTGTGCAATATTCTCACATCTTAAACCAGGGACTTTTAAAACAATCTCAGCTTTCATGGCAAATATTTACCAACATAAGGTCATGTTTGTGATGGTTGCTATCAGCACATGGTAATGTGCCAGTTTGAATAAAGGTCAAGATTTTGAATGAATTAATGAATTAGCACCTCCATTATGTCCCTCCTACAAGCTGTGTGGCAGTTAACTCTGCATCCTAATGTTTCTTGGGTTCTTTTATCTTTCAAAGAAATTTTGCCAGATACCGATATTAGTGTTTACTGATATGTGAATCATTTACTCCTGATGGATAAGCCTTTATTTAGGTGGATTAACATTCATTGTACATTTTATTAATTCAAGCATGTTTTGTTTGCAGTAACAAGTTTTCAGCGTCTGTACACTGAGTATGATTTAGGCAACAATTACAAAACAGTTATTTTCTCACGACAACATAGTAGAAGTTAGATGACTGTAGGACCAACTCAGGGATCAGCGTGCTTGTCCAGCTGAAATGCTATAAAATGGTGGAACTGGCAGAAAACCTAGCCTGTGTAAGATGAGCTTGCATCCCACAGGGCTCGGCTCATGTGAACTGTTTACATCCACAAAACTGGAGAAGCTTGTATCATCTTCCTAGCCCTGTCAAGGACCAAGCACAACAAACCACAACTGACAATAATCAAAAGCATGAACAGCCTGAGTAACCAGTGGAAAAAATGCACAGTGCTCACAGGCACATACTCCACTCAAAGTAAAGGGATGTGCTCTGCTGTTTCAGTCATTATACTTCGATAATGTGTAACAAAACATGATATTTATTCAGTGTTAAGTTATGATGCATGCATCAATAGAAGCAATAGTCATAAGAAAAAACCAAGTAAGGGCACGACTCCTCATCCAGTTCTCATTACTCATACTCTTTTTCTGTGGAGACTGAGGTATGATGAAGGCCTATCTTCAGGGAAAATGCTGTTTTACATCAATGCATCAGTAACTCCAAATTGTGAGTGAATTGGTCACATCCCCTTTGGTAGTCTCCTTAGAGGGTGAATAACTCTAAATCAAATGCGTCATTCTGACTATAGGACAAATTCACTGTCATAAGCCACATATCACATTTTTCTCCACTTTTGCCCTTTGTTGGTTTAACATTTTCATATTATTGTATTTTCCTAATATGTTTTCAACCAGGCCCTAAATGTTTTTTAGATCAGTCAGTGTGTGTACATGGCAGTATCAAACATTGGGTGGAACCATTGCTTCCTGGGTTCATTGTTTATTGTTCTATAAATCTAAAACATATTTTTAATGTCTGAAGTCACTAAGCTTTACTGTTACGTGGCAGTGGTATTAAAGTTTCATATGATAGGCTAATCATGTTGAGTTATTAGCATTTTGTGAGATTTAGACAAGATAGTCAGTTTATTTTGAAGGAAAATATTGTACATTGTTTACTTACCATCAAATTTCATCTGTAAAATCTCAGTTTTGAATGGAAAATACTATTACTATATAAAGTATTTTTGTAAAATATAAGCACTGTTTTAACTGTAGTGTAAACTGCCCAGTAGTAAATGGAGTAGTTGGACCTCTTACAACATCAGAAAATTTAATAAAATTTAAAAAAATTATGAACAACAACAAAAAACTGCTTTCATATGGTGAAAATATAAAATACAGACATAAATGTCCGCTTGACACAATTATTTGCAGCCTTTTGATTTTTTTTAAATTAGTTCCTCAAAAACAGTAAAAAACAAGACTCAATTGTGCTTAAATTTCAGTGTTCACACGATCTGAATTAACCAATGAATGAAAGTTTTACCGCATAAAAACTGACTTATTGTTTCCAGTTTCTTTTTCACAAAGGCCAAGATATCAGAGTTGTCTGAGAGCATCAGAAATGCTATTGTCAAAAAAACATAATTCCAAAGACTACAAGGCAGTCGCCAAAGATCTTGAAATCCCTGTTTCAACAGTTCATAATGTTATCAAGACGTTTCAAAATCATAAAACTGTTAAGAAGCTTCTAGGGCGTGGCGCTAACAAGAAACTCAAAGATAAATCCGCGAAGGTTGGTGCGGATTGAGGAAAAAACACTACGCAAGACATCTAAAGAGCTTCAGGCTGACCTGGAGCAATATGGAGATGTGGTTTCAGCCTGTACTATATGCTGCACACTAAACCAAGTAGGGCTCAATGGGTGAAGGTCAAGCAGGACAACACTATTGAGAGAAGGGCACAAAAAGGCAAGCCTGATGTTTGCAAAAGCTTTCATAGATAATCCACAGTCTTTCTGGGATAATGTTCTATGGAAAGATGAAACCAAAGTAGAGCTCTTTGAGGATGCAGTGCATCATTTTGTTTATAGGTAACGGAATAAAGCCCATAAGGAAGAGATCATCCTACCTACAGTAAAACATGGTGTAGGTTCTATCATGCTGTGGGGCTGCTTTGCTGCCTCTGGTACTGTTGGCATATAATGTATGAGGAATGATGAAATCATGACCAAGGCATTTTAGAGTGAAATGTGTTACCCAGTGTCAAAAATATAGGTTTGAGACAAGACAATGACCCAAAGCACACATCCAGCAGCACAAAAGAATGGTTGAAAAGGAAAAGATGGACTGGTTTAAACTGGCCAGCAATGATTCCTGACCTAAATCCCATTGAAAACCTTTGGAAAGAGATGAAATCTGCCACTGGAAAAAGGACTCCTGCAAACTTAAAAGAGCTTGAACGCATAACAATGGAAGATTGGCAGAAACTACCAGCAGACGGGTGCAAAAAACTTCCAGATGATTACAAGGAACGTTTAGAGGCTGTAATTGTTGCCAAAGGTTCTGCAACCAAACATTCATGAAGGGTGCCAATAGTTGTGTCTGGGGTACATTTTGTGTTTCTGTCATTTCAATATTATGCAAGTTTTGTTTTTTCTGTTTTCTTTTGTTCGGTAACATTCTAAATTCTGTACTTAAAATTCAGGGGTGCCAAGAATTTCAACCAGGACTGTATAGGCATAAGTTTATTTAACTTTCTGTAGATAAAGCTCTTTTTTCAGTCCCTGTGGAAGATGAAAGTCCACATGCCTAGCCACTTTATCCTGTTGCGCCCATTGAGTGGAGCTTTAAAGAGCTGATGTGATTACAAATACTTTTTTTTTTTTTTTTTTTAAATCAAATCTCTCTCATCACATTTTGCTCTCAAACACAGCTTTGAAACCTACCAGTTCCCACTGAGAGATTTGAGCCTGGTCTTCCAAAATTATACGAAATCAGCATGATATCTTAAATGCAAATCTATGCATGAAAAATGAACAGACAACTGCATTTAGCATTTTGACACAGAGCCACAAAAAGTAAAGGTGGAGAGATAAGAGCAGTGGATTTGTGGTGAATGTAGGCGAGGGAGAAATATTACAATATAATGCAATCTAATACAACACCAACACAACTATACTGTAGCTTAAAAATTTCAAGGGTTGAGTCAACGCCTCTATGGCTCAGTTTCAACTCACACTGATCATAAGCTTTCCTGCTATTGCATTAGATAACATTACAATATACTGAGGATGGTTTTATTCGTCCACTCACAGTATTTTGCATAGCAACAACTCTGGTGAGAGGTTCAATTCCTACTTCATACAAAAAGGTATTTGACTTCAACTAAGTTTAATTTTTAACTATGATGACCAAAAGCCTGCTTTAATCTAAAATTAATTGCATTAAAGAGCAACTACATACTCCATTACAGCTTGAACACGCCCCCTTCACAAATATAAAAAATGCTTTCAAACCCAAAAACGAGTATAACATCTATTTTAATGAAGATGATAGATTTGGATTGATAATCAATTGATAGTGTAATAAAGTGACTGCACACATCAGTTATTAACTCAAAAATATTGGATTTAATTAAATTACTCTTGAAGCAAAGTTCACTTAGTTGCCTACACCCAACGCAGGCCATAACAAGAGTGGTTTGATTAAGTTATTCTTGATAATAATCATTAGAAATTAGAATTAAATGGAAAATAGCTTTGTTTGGCTGTCAGTTTTTTTATGGCAAAGGAACATTACCTTTACATTTTGTGGAGATTTTGCTCGCGTGGACAAACTATATGTGACTGTGTTGAGAGACACATAAGGCATTGGTCAAACTATATAGTGTATTAACAATAGAATATATTTTCATTTCTGTGATGCCCAGGTGTACTTGCATTCTTTTTAGTGATCTGAATTTGACAACCCATTTTCAACAATGACAGTATTGTAATTACTTTGAGAAGTCATGACTGAGCATTTGAATGATATCAATAAACCACCACCCTCCCCGCTCACCTCACTCTACTCGGCATCCTGTCTAACTGCAATGAAGTGCTATTACCGACGCCTTTCGTTCACTCAACCATGGGGCCTATTTGGAATTGCTCCACCACTGTCAGACCCACCGCAGTTTTTTCAGCATGGCACCAGATTAACAAGGTCTTCTTTTTTAATTGTGTAATCAAAGAGACACATATTGAGTGTGGTTAGATGCACATCAATTTTCAATATTCCATGTTTGATATGGTGCATATAAATACCATGCCCCATCTGTAAAAGCTATGATAATTTAAGCTTTTATGCATCTAAATTTGATAGCTGGATAACGAATATATTTCCTGGGATACTAGAAATCTAAACACCTTACCCCACATATTCTTTTTTCATCTGCTGTGTGTAATCAGCAAAATGTCTATCAATCTGTGAATGCAAAGTATTAATATTTTGTACATAACACTAATTAAATTTAATGTATTTATTGCTATATCTGCAAAATGAGCTATTGTTTAGCTCACTTAGTCACTATCACTGTCATTGTTATTTTGCATATGTAATGTCTCTCATTGCATCTCATAAAACACTATTATCCAAATGTGTGCTCTAAATACAGTTTATCACAGAATAATTAAAAATGAACTTGACACCATTCACTTTTTCTAAAACATCACTATGGGGAACAGTCCCTGTTTTCACTGAAGGGCTGGCAGTGGCAAATGTAATTAGATGGGGAGAATTCCTCCAGGTGTTTAATGGCTGCTCACAAGGTCAGCACAGCCATGTTTAGGATGCCGTTCAGGCGTGAAGAGGAGGAGCTGGGCCTGGTTGACTGGTAGTGTGAGCATTGCCATCCTCTCAGGTGACTCACATGAGTTCCACCAACACCCCTCTTCATTGTTGCAAAGTTTGACAGCAAATCACAGGAGAACGTTGTCTGTCCAATCGTATTTTAAGTCCATGGTTTGGGTTATTGAGAAAGGCTGTGCTCTTGCTTTTCCCAACATTCTCAATGTGACATATGGTCAATTCCATGAGATTACAGATGCATCCTGGCATATACAACCAACCAGACTGATTAACCTTAAAGACCTGGGGCTCAGTGCAGCAAGGGAGCGTGAAGAACACCAGTGTCAAAACGTAAATGGAGAAGACCTGTTGGAGGAGCCAGAGGAGGGCCATGCCTGCAAGATGCGAAGGGAGGGGAATCTAAAGCGAATCTTTAAGCAGTTTGTTTGGCTCTGCTTTGTGGCAGATACTCTGGAGAGAGGTTTCTCATCTGTCCTGCTCTCACCTTGGCCAGGGTCTGCCAGCTTGGTCTGCTTGTCACATCTGAGTAGTTGCTATGGGACTAGTCCGCCCTGTCATAGACCGCAGAGAGTAAGGCCCTATCATCAATCACATAGATGAGCAACACACACCACAGGAACCTCCCTCTAATGATGGCCAGAGATCTAAATTCTTTTAACATGGATTTCTATGCAGGGAAGAGCTGGGAGATTGTAATCACTTTACAAGTAGGAAACTTGATAGCTCGTTTTTGACCACCATACTGAAAGAGAGCTTGTGACTTTACTTATAACATACAGTACTTTAAGAACCTAAAGCAAGAATTATAAACCTAAATGCATCTGTAATATGCTATGGCATGACATTTAAAATCATCATGCGTTATGATTGTATGAATAGCTAGACTAGATCAGAGCCATAATATTGCAGTTGCCAATCTTGTATACTGATACTCTTCCCATGAATGGCAATCACACCCACTTTTTGGAATTATATGGTGATTTATGGGGACTAGAGGTGTTTCCAAACCATTTTTGTTCAGCATTGTGCTCAGAAGGTGGGAGAAGTCTCTTTTTTTTTTGTTAAAATTCCCTTAGTTGAAAGTCTAGACTCATTTTAAGAGCCTAACATTTTTGAATCGCCTCCACCTAGACAAAGATACTACTTGGACCCAGCCTCAGATCAATCCAGAGCAACTCTGACAAATGAAAGTTGACTGCCGTACACAATTGCATTCATGAGCTATGCTGTCAGAGAATCAAACGCAGAAGACAAAACATGGACATCATGAAAGGAATCAAGTTAATTTGATAGACAGCTCCCTCCTTGCAATAAAAATGATGCTGTTAAGGAGCCAACTGTTGTTTCAGGCTTCATTATTGTAATAGGTAATGTAGATCCATGACTATCATGCATCACTAGCCAGTAGTGTCAATGAAAAAAAAAGAAAACACCCAACACATTCAAAAACCTATTCAGTTCAGATTTGTCTCAACAAATATATTCACAGGGTTTATCCTTCAATTATCAGACTTAAGCACAGAGCCTAAGCCGCTATGCTGCAAGTTCTCTCCCGTTCAGGAGAGAAAGGATACCATATTATTGGCCCAAAAATAAGACAATATTTTTGTTAGGAAATTAGGTTTGAAAAAGTGGATGTTTTGGATCTGGATCTTCATCCTCCAGGAGTCCCAGCCTTCTCCTAATCTCTCTCCCTCTGTGTGTTTGTTTCCTTCTCCTAGATTTGTGAATGATGTGCTTGGTTTTGCCTCTTGTATGTTTATGTAGTCTATCCTCTGTCGAGGTCCTCATAGTGGAGACGAGGTCGTGTGGCGCAGGTCTGTCGGTGGGTACCTGGAAGTTGCTCAATGTTTTATCAGATCAAATTCTTCATTAATGTTTACAATCTACAATGTTGTCATCCTGATTGTCCATACTGTAAATCTACTTTCTTGTTCTATTCTGAACTAATATCTATTGTATGTCTGTCCACCCTGGAAGAGGAATCCCTCCTCTATTAACCTTCCTGATGTTTATTCTATTTTTTCCCATTAAAAGGGTTTTCTTGGAGAGTTTTACCTTGTACAATTCAAGGGTCTAAGGACAGGGGGTATCGTAATGCTGTAGAGATTTTAAAAACCCCTTGAGGCAAATTTGTGATATGAGGCTATATAATTAAAATTTGACTTTACTCAGAGAGCAGTGTTATATTTGAGAATAAGACAATTACATGTTCATTACACCAGATATTCTTTAAGAATGGAGAGAGTACAAGTGTAAATACAGTCTTTTACAGAGTGTTACATTTTGTGTTGTTTTTAGCCTTAATGTTGCCAGGCTAGTGAGTTTTTTGAAGTCCATTCATATTACGTCAAGTTAAGTTAGTCAGCCCTAAAAGTGTTTTGTTAGCCCAGTTTAACCTGCAGGAGTGTCTGAAGGCTGGTGTAACATGTTTTGCTGTCAAGAAGGAAATAAATTCACAATGAGTGAAAACAAGTTCATAGCGTCTCCCGACATCTTGACTGCAGAAATGAACCTTGGAGAAAATCTCTGATTAATTTCTGCAAACAGCCAAGAATTACAGCTGTCACAGTTGATGCCCTCAAAAAGACAGTCGCTACAGTAAACCAGTCAGCTGGCTAGTGGCTACACCCACGGAGAAAGTGACCTGCCTACAGACGTCTGACTGAATAGAAATTTTGTTAAGTAGCGTAACACTGTTACATTGTCAAGCTACGGGTTGATGAGAAAATGGTAGTTCAAATCCATAAACTATAAGCCGTGCTTTACCAATGTTATTTTGTATAGCGAACAGTACAATCACTAACGAAAATGTGAAGGATTACTTGAGGGTATATTTCATCAGCAAGCATATTTGTTTTGTTTTTTAGTATACTATGAAAAACAACAACCTCTGTTGTTTTTTTTTAAAATAAACATCGTCATAATGGTCCAAAACGATGTGAAAATGCATTGTTTACAGTCAAATAACATTGAGTGCTCTTAGGGGAGAATCCAAGGAAATTCAGTTGCAGGTACTAGGGAAAATCCTGATTTACAAAGTCAGAAATGCCTGATTGGATGTTCAACAACCCTACTAATATCATCACAGCATTCAACAAGCAGAAAAAGTCTAAAAGTCTTCATTAACAGAAAGATGTCCTTGTTTATTATGGATTTTAAGCTTTATTTTTATTTCGGTGTTGCTGTGATTGGTTTAACACTGCCAAGTCTGTGCGAGCAAGCAATGACATAGGGCATTTATGCCAAAGAGAGCGATTTATGGGATTTGGAAACCAAGCTGCCAGCCTTGGAGATAAAGAAATATTGCATGCAATGAAAATAACAGTGTGAGTGTCTATATCTCACACAATCAGAACATGTTGTACTTTATTATAGCACTATCCCCTGAATAAAATGTTTATTTAAAATGGCATGATGTTTCCTTTTTTATTTGAAATTTGATTAAGAGTCTGCTCCAATTTTTCATTACTGTGGCCTAACAAGAGACCAGAGGCCATGAACTCATGTAACAGCATTCTACCAAGAGACTAATGGAACTCATGCTGAATCACCTGTGAACATGGTGAGATAATTGGCATTTGGGAGACTCAAAGAGCATGTACTGATAATAAAGTCTAGGGAGCAGGAGGTTTGCCTCTGACTGGTAATTGAAGAGTGAAATGCCATGTGACTTGGCCACGCATCAGGTAAAGAACCTAAAGGTTTATTCACAGGCACCATTATGGGAAATTGCGAGCTTGCTTGGTTTAACAGGAGGTCAATTATAATAGAGTCGTGCTTAGGTTGTCACCACAAAGTGCATAATCAAGGGGTACTGCTGGGCTAACCGTTAATCCATAGCTGTGCACTTAAGCGTACCAGGCTTGTCGCCATGGAGTGCTATTCAAAGTGTGCCTAAGGTCTAGACCTAAACCATGGACCTCTGGGTCTTAACACTTTGTGTGTGTGTACGTTTGTGTGTGTGTACGTTTGTGTGTGTGTGTAGGTTTGTGTGTGTGTGTGTCTAAGCATGATCCCCCATCCAGAAAGACCAGCTGTCAGTCAGGTAGCTTATAAACAGAGTATTAGCCTTCAGTAAAGGTGAGTGTCGGCATAGGATTGTCTTAAAAGCCAACTTTAATCAGCAAGCCATCCTCTTGGAAGTCGGCTTTGATGATATTAACTTCGCTCAAAAACAGGTCAAGCCTCTCGTATGAGGAGTTGGACATTTATGACTTTAATAATAGGGAAGACAATAGCTTTCTTAAGTCACTGCTATGCAGGATCCACTTACTGTTCAAAGAATATTAGATGAGCAAATCAATGGAAGGTGTGGAATAACTTGGAACAGGCTTTGTGAATGACACATGCAAGTGAAAAGAGAGTAATTATAATTTTTTGTGTAATGGGCCAGGTGTCATATTGCAAGGGACAATATACAGTAAATTCTTTAAAATTACAATCAATTTTAATTCATGAATTCCTTCAACTGAAGTAAGTAATGAACATTACAGAATACTCAAACTTGAGAACATTTTAGAGTGAAACACACTGAATGAATCCATTATTCCAACTCTATCAATTCTGCATTTTAGAAATGGCTTATTATTGACCACCACTGTACACAATTTTTTATGATGGATAAACTGTTTGGGAATCTTAAAATACTTAACTAAAAATGCTATACAACCTCAAGTCACCTCTGTGAGATAAACTACTATTTTCCAAAGCAAGTTTAATCTTGAAAACATTTTTCGGAATCTCTAATCATTCCACTGTGCTTTCACATTTTATATGTTCCTCTGCTCAAGTATCTGCATGATCTACACAGAGAAATCTCTGATCTGTTTCCATGTTCAATCTCCACCCTGCAGACTGGATTACCACTGTGAGCCTACAGCCAAATCAGAGCAGCACATCTGCCCACACAGGTCCACGGCAAGGTCTAGTACCCGGTAGCACAGTGCCAAATTGCCAACTGTGAAACACAACTTTCTGCTTCTTACAGCCTGGGACATAACTTAAATCAACTCCAGCTGAAAACCTAGATGTTTTACTTGGCATTCTATTTTGGGAGAAATCTGGACCGTCAACCTACTGAGGTGCATGATGCCTCCCCTTAAATTCACCTTACATAAAGACAGTCTAAATGGGTCAGAACCCTGCTGGAGATGAGCCATGAACAGCTTGAGCAGGGAAAGGAAAACAGAAACCATTCACAGAACCAACAGTCCAAGTGAATATAAAAGCAATTTGGAGACTTTTAATATGTCCAAAAACAAATGACATTGAGCAACTGATACATGATGTTTGAATACTGAACAGTTGCGCAACAAAAGCTTCAGAACAGCTTTCCAAAGTAATTTTCCCACCACTGTGTGTGTATGTGTGTGTACATCCACGTTAGTGCATGCGCACAGATGTGGCTAAGCTCTTCCAAGGGTGTGTGCTTATGTGTGGTAAACTGCCTATGATGATGTCTGAAAAAATATTAACCAGATACAGACAATGTGGGTTACCCAACATTACTAACACTAGCCAGGCATATTGCATTATCCAGGGTTTCTGCCTATTAACATTTTATTAGTCACTGTTTTATGCTTGGGTTTCGTCCAGACACACCACTTTTAGGCCCATTATGTTGCAAGGCTGTAAACTTATAAGAAAGTAGTGCTCTGGATATGTTGATTCCCTGTGCTGCTTTGACTCAGACACATCCTGACCTATTTTCTACCATGTCAGTATTGATCTTTCTGCTCACTCCAATGAGGAGGATTTTAGTGTCTCATGAGATAGAATTAGATTCTTGTCACACAGACATACAATTACTGTGACTTTCCCTAAAAATATAAGGCGCTCTCACTGGAATAAAAAGATCCATTACATCTGTGTTACCAGGAGAAAACATAGAATGACATGAAACGCAGACAACAGTAACAATAAAAGGTGTGTCTACAATATGTGTGAGTAGGTAGGTGTGTATATTTTCTTGTGCTTATACAAGTTCCCTGAGAGTATATTTTTAGTCATTTATAAACAGTTTTTCTGTACCCTGGGCACAAGCCGCAGGTTACATTTGCTGTGTGACTTTCTGTGCCAGCTTCAGCAAATTATTTTTCACTTGACACTCCGTAAACTTTTGCTTTAGGGTACATCAGTGCAATGTGGCTTTTGTTTGCCTCTTCCACACATACTGTAAATTTCTTCACCTTCCCAGTTCAACTTCTACACAAACAAACCACAGAATCACCCTTCCAGATATTTGGAGCACATTTCTTGGCTATCCAAACAAATAACAATGTGTAAGATTAGATTCACCATGCTTGGCCTTAGTCCTCTGTCTTCCCTCTTGAGTTTTCACCACCTGCTGCGTGCTGTTAATATCTCTAACTCATGGATCCAGGATCATTGGTTTATACAGGCCTTACTACAGAACCCTATCAGATTAGCTGAACTATCTCTTGACCAATATGGGGTCTCAGTATCTCCAAAACCTATAATGAGAAAACCCAGATTGAATTTGAAACTCAGTATGACCGGAAGGATTAGTGTGCAGCCCAAGACTTCTCTTACCTCAAAGATGTCAGTTGGATTTGAGCTAGAGGGGGGTTTGGAGGTGGGTTTTCTAGGATGACCTAAATTTCTAGTAAACCATTTGCAATGCAGGGACTTTGGACATGAGCGATGTCTAATAATGTTGCTGCCTCTAGAAATGGAACCGGTGTGTAAGGAGCATTCACTCAGCACTAATTTACCAGGCAACAGGAGGAGAAACAGTTCAAGTCTGTTTTCAGTTTGTCTGCGTCAACTGCAACAACTCCGTACACGGTACAGTGATTGACTTTCTCTGCCATTTAGGTGATGTTTATCAGTTGTAAGAATGTTTGTTTTTACATGACTATGCACGCTATTTGTCCAAAAGATAAACTATGCATACATTGACTCGTACCCACACAGATACATACACACACCATTCATACGGATACATACACACATAAACTCGTTCACTTCTTCTCAATCTGGCCTTGAGCTCTGTCAACGCTGCAGCACATCATGTTGATAAGCAGAGGAATGCTGCTATCAAATGGTCTCTCTCCTTGTAAGAGAAAGAATTGTCAAAATATGAAAAAATATTTTCATTTCCATGAATAATAGACTATCCCCCATACACACACACACACACACACACAAGCCTACCGCCTTTTATTCAATAAATAATCAAGTAGTTGGTGTCGCCTAGCAACCACACCATCAGTACCTGCATTGTTTTAAAACACTGAATGATAGGCTACCGGGCTCAAGTCCCACAGAACATTGTAGAATGTGAAGGATCATGTTCAAGTGATTTTTTTAAACTTTTTTTTTTTTTTTAATTAAAGCAAGACAAACACATAACGAATGATTTATCATATATAGAGGTTACTTTACATCAGATACATACATACATACATACATACATTACAATCAGGGGTTCAAATGGGATTTGGCGGGAGGAGGAAACCCCAAGATCTATAGAAGGAACGCCAGGCTGCAGCAGAAAGAAATTCCGCCCTGGACTTATCTGCTGGGACCAGTCTGCTGGAACCGCTGGGACCAGTCTGGGACTGGTCTGCTGCGTATTACTTTTGCATTAGTCTACAATGTTAACGTGCATGAACTAAGTTTGTTGGCCAGTGAGCCCA
The DNA here is from genome assembly GCF_016859285.1 of Xiphias gladius. Taxonomy (NCBI): domain Eukaryota; kingdom Metazoa; phylum Chordata; class Actinopteri; order Istiophoriformes; family Xiphiidae; genus Xiphias; species Xiphias gladius. The sequence continues at coordinate 10,736,911 of NC_053422.1, forward strand.
GTCCCGGACATGCACACGTATCAATCTCATGTGCACCCAAAATGACAGGCACACAGACAAGGCTGGTAAAAATGTAATGTTTTTTTTTGATGGTCCACCGTCCCACAGGTGCAGCAGTCCATCGGGATTTGTCCTGGTATTCCCGATGGCCAGTCACCACTGCTTGACATTATTATGTATGACACTGCCAACCAGATTTATTTACTTATTAATCGAAGGTGCCGGAACGCCATTCTGTATTGTTCCAGCCCACTTTATCCCCTGCATACAATACAATGCAAGGTCAAGTGATTTTCTGTGGTCTTCACGAGGTACAACTGCCTACAGCCAAGTGAATATTCGTAAAAAACAGCAAAAAGTGATCCCTTCTATTTTAATCCAAATATTACATATAACCCAATACACACAGGCAAATATATGAATATCAAATGAATACAAATAGATAATTTAATAAGTTGAAATGTACGGTTATTTTTGAATAACTGATTATTAAAAGCTTAATTTTTCTTTGTTGTGCACCTTGTTGTCATCCTGTACTTAAGTATTATTGATGAATAAAGCAGCTGCAAGATTAAGACGCATTAATTTGATGATCAGTATTTAATTTGATAAGCACATCTAATTTAATGCCTGATTTTTGCCTCCTCTGAGTAATACTCTTTGCATTAGTATTAGACAAAAAGAAAGAAAGAGACATTTACAGTGTGTTCTTTGTGTTCAAAAAGCCTATATGAAAACTATAGTATCATTCTGCTATTGGTTGTTTTCGGTGTGAATAGCAGCATGATGGTGGACCTTTGGCAGTCTCTCAAATACATCCTGTGCCCTTGAAAATCAAGAATGGCCTGTTCACACAGCAACTTATCTCCCAAAGTGAAGCTGACGTCTAATCAACACCTGCAACCCTTTCCTCTGCCGTGTGTCCAAGTGAGACTTCAAAAGCTGTGCCAAGTCACATGTCTTCTGTGTGCAAGGCAGTGGTAGTGGTGGAAAGGAGAAAGAAGAGAGAGATTTCTTATCAAAGCCCCCCAGAAGCTGATGTTATTTTTTCGCCATATGCATTGGATAGTACCTGTGATGTGTCATTGAAGCCTTGTGTCCTTTTGAATTGTGAGGTTGCTCGTCTCACCACCTATTCTCCTACGGCGATTGTGACGCATACTGTTAGATTACACAGTTTAGCAGTGAAGTTAGAGAACCTTTTGCCAGCTATTGCCTTTTATTTTCCTGAAGAAAAGAAGTGTGCCTGTTTCTATGTCTGATCTAAAATGTTACATGTTCCTAACAACCCTTATGGTACCTGATTCTCCTCTGGCTAAATGCACACATGCTTTGTGTCATATAACGCTCTACTGACTGTGCTGAACTGAACTGGTGAAGTGTAATGTATTGTTGTCTTAGGGGCAAAAATAACTCTGCAGTCATATCGGTGTGTTCCATTATCTGTGACTTGAGATTGCATCGTAGATGCCGGACGACGTATTGCTTGGGACTATGCTATTAATGGGCTACACCTCCTTTGTCGAGAGTCAACAGTGGGGATGAAACAGTCTTTGTCAAATAGGCTCAGCGTTAAGATGGTGAAAGAAGCTTATCAGTATGGTGTTGCTTGCTTGTAATAATCAATTACAGGTGACTATGAGTGACCTTGAAATGTATTGAATCTGCAGAAATACAAAGGGAGGATTTGAATGGCACACACTCATGTAAAACTGCCAAGGATTCTTGACACAGTGCTGGAAACAGACTGAGTAAGGCTGTGTGGATCTATTTTTCTCCTACCCAAACCTAATATCTTCCTGAAATGCATCGTCTCCCCTGGCCTTATCTCCCTCTCTGCTCTCTCTGCTGTAATTGTCAATGAGAAGCTTTTGGTGTTGCTGTTCCACCAGCAATAGCATGCAGAACGTGTATCCATCAATCTGTTCAGTTCTCCCTGAGCAGTTCCCTCACAGAAATCCATTTAGGGCTTTTCTTATTGAGTTGAGTGTAGTGGAGTCCTTCTGGGGCTTCAGCTCTCTAACCTAGTTCCCCCTCTGTGTCTTTTCAATGAACCCTTTCCCACTTGTGAATACATGTGCTCGCTACATAGAAACAGCAGAAAGGCCGATGATGGAGGAGACTGAGATTAATTAAGTGCGAATATCTGTTCAGAATCTTTTCATGCAGGAGGTTTCACAAGGTACACCTTTCATACATCTAGTGAGTGTAAATTGTTTTTCCTCTTTTGGAATTTAATACAAGCTTTTCACCATATAAAGCAACTGAATGGTATATACATATAAATGTATATAAAGGTTTGGTGTGCAAAATTAATCAAGCAGTCCTCTCCATACATTGCTGTCAGTAATGAGCTGTTTGGTGCGGAAAATGCATTTCAGAACAGAAACGTTTATGTTTACTTCAAGACCACTGTTGTAAGAGTAGTTTTCGCTCTATAGACTAGCTCCCTCAGATGAAGGTAGCTGTAATTGGTTTGCGATGTTTGTTGTCATTGTTGTGTAGTAAAAATACATTCTACATAACAAATGCATTTTGAAACAGAAGAAGACATAGCTGGCTGTTCAGTCCTGTTCGTAGTGTGTTGCCATAATTGGTGTGTCAGCGGCTATCATAGCTTTGAACATGTAGCATGCTGAGAGCAGTGTTAAGTATGCTTCGCACAAGACAGTAGAATGCAGCGATTTGATGTTATATTACCACCCGAATGTGAGATCTGCCATCATCCTCACCTCCCAAGTATGTATGAAATGTACAGAAAGGTACTTTACTGTGCTGCTCACACTTGACCAACCTACTCACAACCCTTTATGTAACCAACATGCTCTAATCCTGTCATTCCAGTGTAATACCTTTATTTTAATTATTCATTTCAACTGTTCCCCAGTAAATTGCCATGTGTGGCTAAGGTCTTTAAAAATTAAAGTTCACAACTTTAGCACAGATTTCAAATGTATTTGAAGGTGCACACGCCTTCATGAGCATTCGGAAGAATGATAAACTTACTTGCTAAGATTTACGATGTGTCCATGTTTAGATTTTCAGGAATTAAGTACAATTAATTGACAACTTTTTGTAAAACAAAATTATCTCATTTATATGAAGCTCTGTTTTTTCCAGGCTTTCTTCATGCACAGAAAACAGCGATGATGTAGATTTGTTGCTAGCAAGGTAAGAATGTTGGTAAAAGAGTTTATTAAAACAACTCCACCACTGAGGAAGAATTATTGTAAATCCAATTAAGTGTGATATCAGTAGTCCAAGGTAGACTGAGTTGTGTGCTGTATCTAATCTTTATAAAATCCAGTCTCCCTCTTAAAATTGAAGAAAATGAAAAAATGGGTGCCATATCTGTATTTGTCCCAGACTCCAAGATCAAAGGAAATTTTTTTTGCATACACATTCTCAGTGGCTGTATAAAGTGTAGGCATAGTCCTTTTTCCATAACCATTTTGGAAGAGGTAATGCATGTTTTTGCACTGAAAATAGAAACTGACCTTGGAACGACAATAAATCCACAAAAAATTAATTAATCTGGTTTAAATAAAGTTCTCCTTAAAGTCAAAAGGACATAAAAGGGGGAATATAGGATGTTTTAACACATCATGTTATGATTATTCACTGTTATTGATACTGACGTTTGAACATTAGATTGCGATCAGCTGAGGCTATAAGTCCTGTAAGTCAGAGATCACCCAGCCAGCAGGTTGCAAGACCAGACAAAAAGGTGACGCATGACGAAGGCAGTTACCTGACAGACAAAAATAAGAGAGCAGAAAGCAGCATTGGTTTATAGCCATAAAGCTTTTGGACTGTAGCCTGATTCATCACCAGGCTCAATCTTGTCCTTTCAGGTGCTCTGGAATAAGTTCTAAGAGCAGTAAAACATTTTAAGCCACAATGTAGCATGAGAACATTAATTGCCTTCCACAGCATAAGAAAGATGTGTTTTTGTAATGGTAAAGTTTTATTTACCCTATTTAGTGTAACTGATCAACACGTCTGCCGTTCCCCTACAGATGTACTACATTTGTTTTGTGCCATGGGACAGTACCTTGTTGCACCTTCAAAGAACTCCTGCAATGCAGAACCGGGGGATTTTATCAATCACAAATGCCCCAGCCTTGCAGCAGCCCCTACTGCTTGACTTTTCTTCCCTGTCTGTGAGTTTGTGTTTCTCCAGTGTTCCTCTGTGAGCAGTGGGCCCTATAGTGCTTGCTGCTTCCTTGCTGTCTCTCCATTAGGTGCCTAACAGAGCGTTGGGCTGCGGCTGCTCTCTCCCTCAATGCCTCCATCTCCCTGTCGCCCTTCAGGTCTCATCGCCCTCGCAATAGAAGATCTATCCACCATGATCCCAGGACACATACTGTCCTCCATTACCCATCCTCACAGCCCACTGCATTCAGATCTCACTCCCAGGACCCATAAATGTGCATGAGCCCATGTTTGCATGTGTGTGAATTTTTGTGCGTATGTATGTATTAGTTTATATTAGTCTGCCAGGGCTAACCTAGTTGCACTACCAGAACACACACACAGCCTGCGGTAGGGGATGTGGAGGGGTAAAAGAGCAATAGGGCAATAGGCCATTTCAAAGTGTTTTGTTTTTAGCTTGAATGAAGTCCATCTGTAGATTCCTTACACATTAACTAAATGAAAGACCTTTAGCAGTGACAACTCATACCCCTGAGCCATCACATAAACAGTGAACATCTGCCATAAGCACTCCCACGCCAACTATTAACATTGTTGAATAGTTTGTAATGACCACAGTTTTTGAGGGAAAAGAAACAATGGCTGAAAGGCAAAATTTGTAATCTACTTGTTTGAAAATCTTTCTCCTGACTTTTCAAAAACTTTCAGTACTACTGGATGTACTTGTTGCCATTTCCCTGAAGGTTTTAAAAGGATAATACTTCAGAAGTCTTACCAAGCCACAAAGGCAGATAAAAAGTGTTTGTGTTTTCATTTTTTAATGATTCCCTGCAATTTAGACAAACTTTTATTTTTATTAGTATTTGGAGTACTTTCAGTTTTTTTTTCACCTGAGATTTTAACATTTTGGATTTTATTCAATTCTCAATTCACAAATGTTTCATATTTGTTATTCTGATTTTTTCTATATGTGTTGTTTGTGGATCAAAATATTGATAGTAATCAATAAGTAATATCTTGCACTGTAGAGGGCAATCACTTGTTATTCGAAATTGTAACATTCAAATTCAATTTATTCAAATGAATTGTGTGTCATTTCAAATTTGTTTGAAGTTAATTTTTGGAAAAAAGTGACTATTTCCTTCTTCGATGCTGAAAACCTAAATATGAAGATGGTTTTTCAGATATTTATTGTCATTTCTGTCCCTTTCAAGGTAAGTGTTATAGATCTTTAGTTTTTTTTTTTGCTCCAGCATTATGTATTTTCAGTCTGCTCTCCATGTATGTATGGAAACATCCGTCTTACCTTTGCAAAAGACTGGATAATGTGCCAACACTACAATGCTCCTCTCATTCAAATCAGATCACTCTGTCTTCATCTAGAGTCACAAACACCCCCAAAACTGAGATAACAAATCGTTTTATCCATAGTCTCCAATTAAATCTGTGAAATCACTGAAAGTCATTTGGTATCTTGGATGCTTATCTCCACTGAGTGCACAACTGATTATACTTGCCAGTGAACTCCAGAAAATCATAGTGATGGCGGAATTATAACATACTTCCAGTTAAAGAGCGTAATGAGGAATAGCATATTCTGATAAAATCAAAAGTGGAAGTTGTAACTCAATGTTCAGTTGGCCCCATTCATACTAAATTAATTTTGCTGCAGTCATGCAAAGAAACACTGTTCTATGAGTACAGTATCAAGCGATAAAAAGGAACTACATGAATTTTCAAAGAAATTAGGACTCATTTTGTTTTCAGTCATGCTAGCAGCATAGATGGCAATGTGGGCCCGTGGGTTGATCAGTTGACCGCTTTAGTCCAGACTGAAATATCTCAACAATTACAACCGTGATTGTGATGAAATTTTGTACAGATATTGATTATCTGCCGATAATTAACCATGACTTTGGTAACTCCCTGACATGTCCTCTTGCACCACCAGCAGTTCAAAGCTTTCACTTATGGTGCCTAAACAATGTATCCTAATGATTTTGGTGATTTTTTTGAATTTTCCTCTGGCACCTATGTGAGGCCAACTTTTATGGTTTAAAGTGGAACCTGCAATAACTGTGCACAACAGAAATAAGCTGCACCAATCATCAGCACCTTTTGAGTTGATATGGTGAACTTGTTAGTAAATAGTGGCTTGTTTTATTGTTTTATACATCCAGCAGTCATTGAGAAACATTAGCTTTCATTTGGAGTCATGTTTCAGGCCACCTGTCAAATATAGGTCCAATATTCACTCCCCCGTAGCACTGCTTTTGGTTTCTTCCAAATACTGAGGGAAATATCTGGCTCTTTAGCTGCTAAATGTTCCACTGTGTTCACCAGTTAGTCTCTGTGCCTGTCTGCCGAATGGTGCTGAGCAGGTAGTGTGCAGTGGGCTTTTAGAGCTTTTTCACTGAAAACAGAAACTGGAAAAGGACGCTATGAGAGTGGTGAGAGTGAACCAAAACATTAAATTTACACAACTGGACAGCTAAAAACTGAGCCAAAACCTGCTATAAAGCTCTGTAAAGTCGAGGGGAGCTGCAGATTCAGGTCAATGTTTGTAGGTTCATCACTACACGTGACCCCCTTCATATTGTCACATTGTTTTCACATTGTTAGATGACAAATTGTCACTGTAAAATATTCGTTGTGGCTGCTTTAGCAGCTGTTGAATGGATTGTCATGACATTTAGTAGAGACATTCATGTCTCCCTCAGGATGCATTGTAATAAGTTCTTGTTCTTCTGTAACATGACCATATTTCTATAAAAAAAAAAAAAAGATTGAAAGAATTATATTGAACTAGCTTGCAATCTCTGTCATAAAGGTTACGTTTTCAGTCCTGTTCAGTCTTTTAAAACGATATCTCAAAAACTGTTAAACTTTGCCTTTCAGGTTTCAAATTGCTCACAAATATCTGTGTGCAATTTTATTATTATTAAAATTTTGTGACATAACATTTCATGTTCATTTTTTATGATTCAATTGCGGTCCATGTAAAACTAGCTGTTTTTTCCACTTATGGATCAGTGTAGTTGAAACACTAAGCTATTAGTGCTAACTATTTTCCATGTGAGCAGAGAATACTCTTTGTTTTGGTGCACACTGTAGGTTATCAGAGCCAACATTCAGCTTGCGTTGGATTGATTGACTCGGGATGGATTTCCCGTGTTTCCCCTACATGGGGCCACCTGTGGCCTAGTCCCAAATTTTTTCCACACCACAGAATCATAAATAATAAAAGTGTATTACCACCAATAAATAGTACATACACTCTTAAAGAATTCTTTAATAAAAGCAGATAATCAAATGAGAATAGCTAACGATAGGCACAGGAGCAATGCTCCTAATTAACAATCATAGTTTGACTGTGTTTTATCCACAGCAAAATTATAGCTCAGGCAGACAACAAATCGTAACCTCGTGTTTTTTTTTCTTTGTATGTAAAGTCTTCCATTTCAGATTGTGTGTCGATGTAAAGGCTTCCTAACCATTAGGTTAGCAGGTTAGGTTGAAAAAGTTCAATACCACATAAATACATACTATCTACATTTTAACACAACATGTTTGTTCGAAAGGGACCTCAATTAGTGTTGGACCAGCTAAAGAGATATTTTGGGGTTAAATTAATACCAGGGGAGGGACAGAAAATTACACACGCGATCTGAACAGAATAGAAAATATGAATAGCTTTTACAATGTTGAAATCACCCTTATTTTTTTGGAGATTAAAATTGCATAGCAATAAACTACCCTCAAATATCAGGTGAAACACCTGATTTCAGATTTAAACACAGAAGCGAATGTTGAATTGACATCCAAAAAAAAAAAAAAAAAAAAAAAAGATTGGGTTTAAAATTGAATAACATCCTTGAGATTTCTTTAAAATTATGTACCTGATAAGTCATGTTTTGCACAGTTTTTGTTAAAGAAATTATAGAGAAAAGCAAAACCATATAGCAAAATAACTAAATTCTCTAAGATAGGCAGACTTCAGGTTAAAGGTGGAGTAAGCGATTCTGGAGAAAGAGTGTTGATATTTGAACTCAACAGCAAAACAAATCCCTTCAGTGCTCCTTCAGAGGCGCCGCCCCCCCAAATTCATGGGCACGCATTGCCAAGGCAACGCCATAGTGGCAGAATCCAGAGCGTCTACGGCTTTGAGGTGAATACTTTTTCTCAGGGCTGAAGCAAAATAAACCTTAGAATATAAAACGACATCGAACAAACGACATGCAGATAAACACACCATCCAAAACACAATGGAGTAAAAACTGGCGAGAGTTTGTTGTTTAGATTGCTTTTACACAATAGTGACAGAAGAGAGGACCGTAGGTTTGTAGCTAAGCTAACGTGGAAGGTACCATTAGCTGGCATAACATTTCGAATCATGCATCCAACCAAATAAATCCATTGTGTTAGCAAACTTCTGATTTTAGGTCTTTATGGCTGTAAAACCTTTTGCATGTTGAACCATGATATAGAGCAAACAATGAGACAGCAAACTGTGTCTACAGTTGCTGCTGTGAAGCTAACATGCAGAGAGGTCAAGACTGTTTCCCATAGCCAGCACGCCAGCCGCAGAGAGCAATACTCACAACTCTCCTGCTACTATAGCTAACATAATACCAACAACATATCTTGGCAAACTAGAAAGTAACCTGCATGTCCGTGGACAAGTAATTTAACATTACCAAACACACAAATCTGACACCGGTACTTGCTTGCTAACTAGCTTGCTAACTTGGATTAGCTATCACAAACAATAGCAAAAAGGACAAAACAATTCTGACCTATTGGCTCTGTAAAACATAACAAAACTAATGTTACCCACCAGTCAAGCTGAAACAGAGAAACCTCTACATCCCTCTTCATGCCTTTCAACTCTCTGAGGTCTCTCCACCATTGTCTGGACATTGGGACTATTTGGACTACCGGGACAAATCCCGGTGGGCCACTGCATCAATCAGAGCTCCCACTGCCCCCTTTCCCCAATCTCCCACCTCTTCCCCTCCTCTTTCCCTTGTCCTGTGCACAAGTACAAACACCCCCTGTTCTTGATTGGCTGAAATCCCTCTTTGTGCCTAGGTCCGAACCACTTTGTTTGTTTCCCATTTGCAGAGGCAAAACTCTGTAGGAACACCAGATTTTTTTTTTCAGCACACACACAGAACAGACAGCTAGCGGACTGTGAGGAGATGTTCATTGAATTTGTCAAAAAGTGTATTGGATTAACATTGCTTACTCCACCTTTAATAAATAGCATGCTAAGAGGTACAGAAGGTCAGTGACATTTGTCTGTTTGTCCCCTCAGGACAACATAGTGGCTCCCACTGGGCTATAGTGTTGCCAAGTGCAAGTGGTGCCATAGCTTCAAATATGGCACGTTAAATTTGTCATGCTATTGTTTCCTTCTCCCTTACTATACCAATCTGTTTCCACTTTTCCAAAATTTCAGCAAAATAAACCATGCTTTAAAAACAACCTCAAAATTTAAATAAAAATATAAAATTAAAAAATATATCACTTGTACATTTTACTCTAAACTATATATTTTAACTGGGGAATGTGGTTTAAACCTTACACGACCACAAGTGTCCAGCATGCTAAAATGTTCTTGAGCAGGAAATTACCATGTGTGTACCATGTGTGTCAAACTTGCTTACACATCTTTCTTAATAATGATAATTACAAAATCTGTTAACTCGTGGGGTTTCTTAGGTGCTATGCGATGTATTTGTAACATGTCATGTATGTAACAACTATACCATGTATTAAGCTCACTTAAGGTCAATGAAAAGTTACCACTTGATTAATTCAATTGCATTCTAAAATGTGACCTCGCTGCATCACATCTGTCATTTTACAGTGTGATATTTTTCATGTTGATAAATGAAACACATATTTGAGAAGCAAGAGTATATCTCCATCTTTCCCCAGCAGGCAGCCGCTTTTATAGTTATTCAAAGCTTAGTAATGATGCATTCATAACCTTAATGTATTGGTAAGAATGTCATATCATCCTGTTAACATCACTTAGTGAGAAAATAGATCATTCAGATGTGACACACAGCTAATTTGATGATAAAACATAAAATCAAAATCTGGCAGTTCTGTTACTGTAAACATCCATCCTAGTGCTTAAAGGCTGAGACAAAATGGAGTCATAAATTGAAAAGTAAGAGTAGCTGTGGGAAGAGGAGGCGGTTGTAGATGAAAATGTGAGTGGTAGATAGGATGGGAGGTAGAATGGCAGACAGGTGGGTGTGGAGAAGAGTCACACAACCATGAGGAATTGCATAATGGCTGGGGACTGGGAGGAGAAGGCCTCAGCGGGTGGGGGTGCTTCCTGTGAATTACCAGCTACGATGCACTCCAGCAGCAGCATGCTAATGAAATACTTGATAAGAAAACAGAGCAGGAGTCAAGTGCAAGTCCTGTGCTAGGGCATAATTTCTGCAAACCTATTCCTTTTCTTTCCATTTAAAAGTGATGACAGAAAACCTCTATCAGGACTTTGTAAAGCCTTAGCTCCTATAAGGTAGAGCTACATATTAGATGAGCACAGTTTAATAAAGTCTGTTAAACCATAATATGAAATATGGGCTAAAAGGGTCCATTAGGGTAAGAATAGGTTATTCATCCTAGTGTGTCTTTCTTCTTTTAGTACATGCGTAGAGCCTGTAAGTGCTTCTTGGTTTATGTGTGAGTGGCGGCAACGTTGGTGGAAGATCATGGACATAAAACACAGACCAAGCCTAAGGAAAATCAATAGCAGTGATGGAGACCGTTTACTGTTTCATTATTCCAGATTCATTACCTACCACCGCCCCATGCTGTTGTTGCCCCCAGGCTAAAGCTCATTGTCACTCACATTTCACTCATTAAGTGCCAATCACACAGTACTCCAGGCTATAATTTTGCCAGCACTTGGTGGCACTGCAGATGTCACATAATGATCCCCTGCCTACTTCCTGCATAATTCATTGTAGGTGCAGTTGACAGATTTTACCCTTGACAATGAACTGTGTCACTGTAAACTGGTGGTGAATTGGTCAACCCAAATTTTTATTGCTTTGTGAGGAGAGTAGGAAAGTTTTCTTTGTGGACTGAATGAACTGGCAAATGATGCATCTGTTGCATCTCATTTTGCAAGTTTTATCCTGAAAGAAAATGAATTCTGTGTTTGCTGGTTGCACTTCATCTGCACTGATGATAACTGTTATATTCCCTAAAAAAATTATCAGTGTAAACCTTCTGCTCTGAAGATAGACAATCTCGTTAGAGGCCTGCAACTCATTTTGTTCATCACATAAAAGACTCAGGTCTAATATGCATTTATTATCCTTTTATGCGGAAGTTGTGGGAGTGAATATATGCATAGCCCCAATATTCCTGGAAGAGGACAATGGTTGATATTGCCTCCTCTTCATGTGACATTTACAGTGTAAGGATCTTTAAAGAGTCAGCTGTAGTACAATACCAACATAGTTTGATCCGAGGGACAAATCTGGGTTTAGGCGCCAAGGCCCAGTCAAGCTGAGGCTTCATAAAAAGGATGTCTGTATGAAAAAGGCAAAATGGCATACTATTGAACAGCACAGTAAAATTAAAAAGCATTTCAATGTTCCCGGGGACAACTGTGATTAAATATGAAGAGGTGCCCTTCATGGCAATGAATGAAATGAAAAGTGTCATGTGTCAGCAGCCATGATCCTGACTTTAATTGACACGTTGTCACAGTTCAGGCATTTGGGAGGCAAATAAAATCATTCACAGCCCAGAGAGACAGCGACCTGAGACAATTCATGCTTCTGTTCCAACAAGTTAAAAACACGCAAATTGCAGAGTGAGGCCATGTGAACATTCAGAGAACACAATGACTAATGGAGAATGCCCACAGAAGGTGGTCATATTATTTTAACAAAGACAAAACAACCCTAAAACTCATCATAGCAACTGCTGCAGGCTGCAATTTTCTTTGAACCTCATGTTACAACAAAGTTCAACAGAATGAACAGCATACTAATAACTACGCTATTCTTAGCAATGGGGCTAAAAGTTTGTCCAGAGGGTGGTTCTGATGAAGATGCTAAAATTAGGAATGAAACAATAGTTTACTTATTTAAGTGGTTTACATACTTCCTAGAATGCATCACATCATAATGATCATCATTATAATCCTGTTTACATCAGTGTCCAGAGAGTGAATTTTGTTTCTTGACTCAAACCTATCCAAATTACCTCAAGTAGTAACAGTCATAATTCTGCTGTATCGCATTATTTGCAATGCATTTTTAGGAACTTAAAAATCCAACTCTGTTTTACAAGCAAAGTTGAAAATGAGGTGCATGCAGTTGCCCTTGGTCAAAACAGGTGTTTTTGAATGAGGATAAGGAAGGAGGACCTGTTGGAACAGGCAGTGAACTATGTGAACTGGTTTTCCAAGATGTCTCCATTTCAAATATCTGATAGTTTGTCCAGCATACAGTTGTATGCAAAAGTTTACTCTTGGGGAAATTACATATTTTGTCAGTTTTTGAAAATTAAAAAGAAGTAAATACAAGTCCTGCAACAAGCAGACATTAAAGAAACAAGCTTTTCTTAAAATATTAATGCACTATTACTTTTTATTTCATGAACTTAAAGAACAGGGGAAAAAATTCAACAGTAATTGTGCCATGTGCAAAAGTCCCCCTACTAAGTTAGTGCTGTTGCATATAACTGTAAAGGACACTTAGTTATAGCCAACCAGTTTAAAATGTGCAGAAGTAGACGTTTGAGTGGTCAACCCAGTCTGGTGCTGGTTCAAAAAGATTTAATTCAGGTACCAACAATTTATCATTAAAATATTGGTGTCACTGTTGTTTGGCTGCACTTTTCAAAGTAAAAGCAGAAGGCAGAAAAAACATATCTTTCCTACTTACTGCTATGAAACTGGAACCCTTGCTAGGTAAAGTACGAATATACTGAACTCATGAACTGAAACAATTAGAAAATTAACTACTTTTTGGATAAACAATTCATTGTTTTAAGTCATTTTTCAGTTTCCAGCTGGTTCAAGCTGCTCACCTGTGAGGATCTGCTGCTGTCCTTTGTTATATATGACTGTCTTTGGGTGTTGGGCCACACGAAACAAGTAATCAAGTAAAAAAGTAAAAAAGAATTTTGGGCTCTGGTGAATTATGGCATTTAATTATTATTTATCTCTCTTTTTGACTTTAAAAAAATAATAATTAATTAAACAAGAAAATGATCCGCAGATTAATCATAAATTGCAACAATGAACTCACACAGAGTAGCCTCCATCATCCATGAAATTTATCTTATTAAAGCAGTTTTGCCTGCAAATTTAAATTGCATGACATCTTAACTTTTTGAGATGTTATTATTGCAAAAAATCAATGTGAAGCTAGGAGTGTGGTTTAATTTTCCTTGTGTACAAAAATTATGATTTGACCTGAGAGTGGCATCGTATTGAAGCTCATGAAGAGTTTAATAGAGAGTCTTACTAAGTGCTTAACAAAAAAAAGCCAGTTATCAGGCTTCACTCCCTCTGCCGAAACAACCTCATTAAAGGCCAAAGCTTGTGTGAAATAGAGCAACCATTATGTATTATAACCCTAGTTCCGCATACAGAGGGAGAGCCCTTTAACTAGCTTTTCTGCCTTTCCATTATTTGTTGCAGACGTAACGGATAAATATCAGAGAATCACGGCCTTTACATTAGGAGAGACAAATTCTTACCATGATTGGCTTTGCATGTGCATAAAAAATTCCATTTGCAAATGTGAGCCCAAAAGCCTGTCTTCACAGAACTATGGTTACAAATTATAACTACCGAATCTTGGATTGTTTAGAGTCTTTAACCCATGCTGCCAAACGTCACATTGTGCACATTGCACTCTTTTTACATGCCCATATTTTCCCCGATCAGGGAAACTAACAGGGTCGAGTTTGTCAGAGAACCAAAAATAGGGCTGGGAAATCATCTGCCCTAAGGGGTCAATAGTCTGCAGCTTTTCAGTCCAACCAATACCAGGGCCTTGGTTATTGCTTGCACCATTTTGCTATTGTGAAAAAATGTAACTTTTATGTCTTCTCCAAGCATTTACCACATGATTATTAAGGTGTTAAAGCCACAGAATGTGGCCCAGGTTATTTCACTGATTTATTTGTCTACAAGCGTAGAAGCAAAAGTGCTTTAACACGGCATAGCCTAATCGTTGTTTGGAATGAAAACTCCCAGGCTGCACATGGTTGTCCATACCTGGTCTGACGTAATTACCATATATAGAATAATTCTGTCAATAACACTTTTCAAATTACAAATATACACTGTCATCTAATAATTTTTGTTTCTTCAGTTTTATAGGGTGGACACATAATCAGCAATTCATTACAAATATTTGGTTTGATAGTTGTTAATAAATCTGTAAACCATAATGCTGCTCAGCTTGTGAAAACCCTTGTGCTGCTACATGGACGAGAACATAAAGTATGAACATGATATCTTGTAAAGCTATCAGAAGTGGGTGGCAACTATAAACTTGAAATGTAACATTACTGCTCAGAAAGACAGTTTTGATATAATGGCCCTTTACTTGTGTATGATTTTATACTTTTACACCACAGTTTTTCAGAGGGGAAAACTGTGTGTTATTTCACTACATTCATAGCTGACAACTATAGTTCCTATTTTTTTTAGAGAATAAACTTTTACATGGAAGAGTCCATAATAATGCATTGCTATAGATTTAACTAACTAGTAGATGACTAGTAGTAGTCATCTATATAACTTATTTCAACATATACTCACCGAGCACTTTATTAGGAACACCGCACTAATACTGGTGTATCAGACCCTACCTTTGCTCTAAAAACAGCCTTAATTCTCCATGGTATGGATTCTACAAGATGTTGGAAACATTCCTTTGAGATGCAAATCTCCCGTTCTATCACACCCCAAAGGTGTTCTTTTGAATTCCGATCTGGTGACTGTGGAGGCCATTAAAGTACACTGAACACATTGTCATGTTCATGAAACCAGTTTGAGATGACCTTTGCTATGTTACATTACCATCTTATAATGGCTGCATGACAGCCATTAGAAGAAGTAAATTGTGGCCATAAAGGGATGCACATGGTCAGCAACAATTCTCAGAAGACACTGGCATTCAAATGATGATTGATTGGTATTAAGGGGTACAAAGTGTGCCAAGAAAACATTCCCCACAACATTACACCACCACCATCAGCTTAGACTGTTGACAAATGGCAGGTTGGGTCCAGGGATTTATGCTGTTGATGCCAAATTTTTACCATACCATCTGCTGCGTCAGCAGAAATTGAGGTTCATCAGACCAGGCTACGGTTTTCAAGCCGTAAACTCACCAGTTTTGGTGAGCCTGGGCCCAATGAAGCCACAGATTTCTATTCTTGGCTGAGCGGAGTGGACCCCGACGTTGTCTTGTGCTGTTGTAGCCCATCTGCCTCAAGGTTTGACATGTTTTTCATTCTGAGATGCTTTTCTGCTCACCACAGTTGTAAAGGGTGGTTATCTGAGTTACCTTAGCCTTTCTGTCAGCTCCAATCAGTCCGGCCATTCTCCTCTGACCTCTCTCATTAACAAGGCGTTTCCTGACCTGTTATCTGCATGATTTTATGCATTGCACTACTGCCACATGATTGGTTGATTGGATAATTACATGAATAAGCAAGTGTACAGGTGTTCCTAATAGAGTGTATATTTATAATTTTCTCCTTTTTCTGTATCCCTGAACTTTGTAGTCATTAGTCTTATAAATAAATTTTAACCACAGATAGACAAAACCACCAAAAAATACTTCTGGAGGACCGTCCATGACTGAGCAAGATAAATGTTTCCCAATACACACCTATTCTGAAGGAAAGGAATAATATATGAAGGCTAAACACAATGGAAATCTCTTGCTAGCTACAAAGCTGCTGTGAAAAGCCTTTTCCAGGTTGCTGCTTGAGAGGCAGTCAAATGTGAAGAGTTAAAGCTGCTCAAAGTGGCTAACAGCACTGAAGGCTAAAAATCCCATTTCCATCTGGATTTCATTTAAAATGTAAACACACTTTGTTGCACCACAGAAATCACAGCAATGTTGCAACTCATGACATTTCGACAGGCATTATCTAATCCCTACTACATTCAACTTGTTCCTCGAGTTCTTTTTCTCTTTCTTTCTTAGTCTTTCTCTTGCCCCTTCTCTCCTCCTGAAATATTTTTCCCATTCTGATAAACCTTAATTGAATTTGATACCAATATCTTTTGATGTATGTCATATGTACAAATATATATATAAAAGCTATTAATGAAGGGGTTACAGAAATCCTTCTATCGCCCCATACTTCACTCCTCTGGGATATGGCTCAACCTCAGGGCTGTTTTTGGTGATTAGGTCCTTGGTGTTCTCAGCTGAATGGCTCTTTTATCAGCCACTATGGGTTTTTTCTCCTTCTTGCCTCCCAGCTCAGTGTGAGAGAGGCCTGGGTGTACCCCTCTTATTCCCCCCCTTTCCCATGCTCCATTTCTCCCACTTTCCTCTCCTCTGCTCTTCTCTCCTGAAGGGACTGCCATCCAGTCTGTGTGTACAGATGACCTGCGTTATCAACACCACAGCAAATGAATATACTCCCCTACAAGTTTCCTGAGATGGCCACCAACTCCTCCTTGTCTTTACAGTGACACATGGCTACCTAAGTTCTTCTCACTTACACTGATGCATGCCACAGGGCCAAAGATAACGGATGAGACATGACTGATGATGTATGTGGACAGAGACAGTGACATCTCAGCGAAAAATCAGCAAGGCCATGACAGCCTCAAAGGCCATCCAAGGCAATTACTGTATGTGTTGCAGATATGAAGGAAGACTGATTGGAGGTAAATGTCATGTACGGTACAGCGTGGTAACTACATATCCTGCATACATTTCTATCATGTTAAATAAAGACAGCAACAACAACATGTCTATTAATGAATGCAGACACAAATCCGTGAACAGACAAACAAAGCTGCAGAGAAATGTCCGCATTCACACATACAAGAGGATGTCGGGAAAATTAGCCTATTAATATGTGTTCACAATAATGTGATCTTCTGGAAGAGGAATGTGCTTATGCCAATTATCAATGAAGTCTGATCTCTATGCTAATATACATTTTGGCAAAACCTGTAAACACCGAGGATGCTATTTTCAATAAGCAGTTCAACATCTCAGTGTGAGACTAGCACTTTGTGAGTACTTTGAATTATTGATCACATGGAGGTTCCATTTGATGAGGGATTGAGGGAATGCAAGGATTGTGAACTTATGTTAACTACATCTCCAGTGTACAGTACAACGTACTGTACTATACATACTCAGTAAACTTATTTTGTCTGGTAACTGAGAGCAGATTGTTTACCAGAACCTGTTGATAAAAGGTAATCCGAAATGCTGGCTATTTTAAGGACTAGCTAATTAGCATTGCATTTCACTTCTAGGGCTGAGATCAGCTTGAAGAGAAAGATAATAAATTGCTCTTTTTTGCCCTCCTATTTGTAGCTTGTTCCAGACTTAATTGTGGCAAATTATGCAGTAATGTGAGTATTGATAGGTAGTAAGGTGACACACCTTTTCAAGTCAGCAACACAAGAGACATCAAAACAGCGACTCATCTCAACTGTGGAAGAAGTTTCCTCAGCAAAATGAACTTAAGCATTCCTATTGGAGACTTGGTGATCAGTCATTTGAGTTAATGAGAATTCAAGTCTATACATCTCACAACGATACAGTATACTGTAAAGAGATTGTTCTACTTTCGAGTAACTTGACACCAGCTGAAAATTTTCTGCTGACCTCCAGTGTTTTAACTGCTCACATTGCCGCAGTAAGGCAGATGCGTACTCCAGGGTGTGCCAGTGGACTGTGACATCACTGTTGGGTGTGGCTGCTTCAGCAGAGGACCATGCTGACCCCACCAACTCACACCTATTAGTAATTCTGAGTTTTGTCAAAGGTGCAACAGACTTGACACTTTCAACCAGAGAAGGCAGTGAAACATTTCCTTTAAGCTTGGTGTTGAGTTACTCTTTAATAGTCTCTCATCTGTCAGGGGACAGTAGTTTTGTTGTAGTGCTCCGCAAGAGTAACCACAATGTCTATCTTTGAAAAGTAGGACACAAGGTGTAAAGCCAACATTATATTTCGCATCCAGCTCAGCTCCTCTGTTTACTTGTTTATAATTACCAACCTGGCCCTGCAGCCTGTTGATTTCTATGCACTGGAAGTGCCACAAGCGCATTTCATGCAATTTACCTCCTGAATAATTTCTAATTGATTGGGAATGGGGGGCGACACAGGTTGATGTATTGTTGGAATATGGAATACTTTTAGGCGGTAAATTTATGGGCTTCTCAGTTGGGGAGTAAATGTCCTCCATATTTCATGTTGTCAATTCAATTCATGCCAGTAGCAGTGCATTTCTGCACATTTCCCCAGTCAGAAGGTTAGCATAATGCTGGTGCTATCTGTCACTTAAGACCCTGGCTGGAAAAGGGAGGACAGAGAAGCAAGGGATCAGCGTTTACCCACCTGGCCAATTAGAAGACAGAGAAACCTACAAGATGGAGTCTGCCTCCAGGAGCAGGTACTAGTCACTGTTATGGCACTCAGCAGTTGCTAGGCAACACCATCTATCTGTTATTGAGCAAACTTGTTGTGTGTATGGCTATTATATGTATAAATCACTGGTAATCTCTGCACTTCAGATAAGGTGTTGCACTTGTGTTGGGAAAAAAAAAGAGAATGTGAGGTTTGATTTATTCTTGTGAGAATGTCTGAAATTGATAACCTCAGACTGAGTAAGATCAAGTAATGTAAATGCATTTCCAATCAAAAGAAACATGATAATATGAGGCTCTCTATATAAAAGTGAAAGCTATGAGAAAAAACTACATTTTAAAAGGAGCACAGATTTATCAGCAGCTTCTAAGTTGTCTGACACTCTAGATTTAAGAGATTA
This sequence comes from Xiphias gladius, assembly GCF_016859285.1. NCBI lineage: Eukaryota > Metazoa > Chordata > Actinopteri > Istiophoriformes > Xiphiidae > Xiphias > Xiphias gladius. The sequence continues at coordinate 10,756,105 of NC_053422.1, forward strand.
ATTTTATGTGAAATTCCAGGTAACAGTGCATAGTGTGTTGTAGTTTGCTAAGGGAAAGATGAGTTATGGGTTTCTGTAAGGATTTGATATATGCGCCGCTTGGCAGGGGATGCGGTGTAAGCAGAAATGATGAGAGCGTTGACACGTTGGTATACATCATATGGAAAGTTGTAACAGCCAAGAGAATCTAATTCAAATTAAATATCTAATTCATGTCTATTACAACAAATATTCTAAATAATGAAAACAAAACTATTCAATAATATCGCATATTTTAGCATTTTTTTATTCATTGCTTAGTGAAATCATATGCACATAGCATTATACTGTAAGTACTAGGTCTTTATATCCCAATTACGATTATTTCTGTATACTTTAAAAACACTATATCCAAATATTACCATGGAAACAGAACAGAAAATTTGTTAAAGCTTTTAATTCCTTGATATCTCAGCTTATTGGTAAAACCCAGCTTTCAAATAAGAATGGTGTCATTTTAACATGTTTATTTTATACGTGATATAGCACCAATTTTTAAATTGAATAGTCGAGTCTTGCATAATAAACATAGAGTTTAATGATGCAACTGTAAAGCTGCTGTAAGTGAGTCCAAGAAATAAATAAATGTATTGCAGGCATATATTACCAACACTTAAAATTCTGGATTTATGCACAATTTTAATATCAGAGTTGGGCTGCATGATGCATTGTACAGAGAGAGGGAGAGAGAGAGATGAGGGCAACTAGCCAAATCATGTCTATTAGTACCACATTTTCCCCAGATCCCCAGCATGAAAGGTATACTCCCTAACCAATGCATTTTTTTCTGTATATGTAATTATTTTATTAAATATTATATCAGTCCTGCAGCCCACAGCTGCTTGGTTCAAAGGAAACTTGGTATCATGGCCTAGAGCCCAACTCACATACACACACCAACATCTCTCCTCCCTCCTTTCTTTTTTCTCACTCTGTCTTGCTCTCTCTCTCACTCAGGCACAGTCCAGCAGTGCCAGTTTTGCCCCAGGCTGACTGATCACATGAAGGAGCAACATTTTTGAATTCAAGGGAGGATTGAGTCACACAGTCCCAGCATAAGGCTTTATGTGTTACCCAGCTATGCTGTTTTTCACTATTGCAGACTGCTATGATTCAAATGGCATTTTAATGGCCTCCTCTGCTAAAACCATATCATTGTCTTTTCCTTTTTATCACTGGATTTTTCTCCTGCCTCATAATGCTCTGTGTGTTCATTTTGGTATTTTCTTACTGTTTCATGATAGGTATGTTGGTCGTCCTCTTGCAGAATTTACTCAAGGTCCTTGTGGAAGTCCCAAAAATGTTATTGCACTTCTTGACTTTTGACTCATTAAAATGGAAAGCAATACCTACTGTATTTGCAAACTCCAAATACCTGGCTGCATATGCAGAAGGCTAAAAAACTCAAGCAAAGAATGATTTTTCTGTTTCAGCTTGTTCATGTGATTGATTATTAGAGCAAACCCTCAGGCTGAGAAGAATATTTATTTCCTTTGAAAACATTGAGAAATTTCAGAAAAATCTGGGTTTTACAGTCCCATACACTGGGTAATCATGTGAGAATGTCATCAATTACATCATATCAAGTATGAGTATCAAATATGTAAAATACCATATTTGATGAAGTGCTACATTTAAAATGGACTAGGTTATAGATTAGTCATATACTTGACCCTCATGGTGACATAAACTGGTGCCAATATACTTTAAATTGTACCTGAAAACTCCAGCCATTATAACCTTTAGAAACTGAAAGAAATTACAATTCTGTATTATGTACGTATTGACATTCTCAACCAGCTGCCAAGCATGGATGAGTTGTAATACCTTGAGGAGCTCACCTATTTATATTCATAGACGTCCCCATACAGGAGGGGGCAGTGCAGTGAACCTCTCTGACTTCAGCCAGCGGAAGGATTCAGAGAGAGAGCAGTAGATGGATAAAGTGAAAGTTTAAACCCAGGGCTTATGCACACAGAGACCATAATCCTAACAAAATCTCCCTCTACTATCCTTCACATTCAACTTAAGGACATGACTTTTGGTTGTACTTTCAGCTGCATACTCTATACTCACGGATGTGTTAAACAAGCAACTTGATCAATAGGTAGAAGTCAATTCCAAAGGTGTAAAACGCTGAGAAAAGTTTCAATATGTGATGGTAGGTAACTGTTTTAAGTTATACCATCTAAAATTTCTCAAAATTGCCAGTTGATTCAGTGTACGATTGACTACTAACTTCTTTTGTCTGTTTGTTTTCGACGTTGTTTTAATGCAAAGTTTGGGGGGAGTTTTGCAAATGAGTTTCATGTGTGTTATGCAAATTATTTCATGTTGCATGAAAATAAATTTTACTTGTCTTCTCTCTCACCAGCACAGACGCATGACACCCACAAACGAAAATGGTGTTTGATTCCACACAATGTCCCTCTTCTAAGCTGTGGGGTTGGGTACATTGTCTCTAAATAAAGTGTTTTGGTACATCCTTGCTCTTTGACTCTGTCTTTCTTCCCCTCCCCAATTCAATAAGCCACCTAAGACCACACGCACTAAAATACTCATATATTCTTGACAGAATTTAGCATTAGCCAACTTAGCAAACATTTTCTAAACAGCTAACTGACACACAAAGTTAATGGAGAGCCATTTAATCATAGAACAAACATATTAACCTTTAAATACCTGTAGGGGCGATTAAGCGCTGGTTACACTCGTGATTGGAGCTCCGGTTTCTTGCTGTCTCTCACACAATCAACCCCCCATCCCAAATACCCCTCTGCATTTGGCTGCAGCTGGGAAGCGAGGTGAGTCTGTATGTGGGACAGCACAGAGCTCATTAATGTGACTGTGCAATCAAATCAGTTCAGATGGATGCATTGGTGCCTAGAGGAGGAATTTGGTAGCCAGCTCAGAAATGCCTTATAATACATTAATTAGACATTCACTTAATGGTCCTGCAGCTATCCTATCACTTGATAGTTCCTTGATAGGGTATGGGTCTTGAAAATTGAGTGTCACAGACTAATGCCTTATCACTCCAGTGAATTAATAGGAGACTCCTCATTAGGATTTGAAACAGCCTTCTTCCTGAATTGGAATTTGACCTTCTGTGGATGGAAATACAACAACCACAAATAAACCAATTTGCCACCAATTTCGCAAAGATTGAGATATTAATTCAGGTTTTGGTTATGGAGATTCTTCTGACTCTTGCAACATGTGACCCGTATGTGTGATACTCGGAGTGGGGACATAGCTGTGTTAAAAGCCTAGTTTAAGATATGCCATATACACACTCATTTTATGGGGTATTCTGGAAATAAGTCAATTTTTTTGTTTGCTTATTTGTTTTTTAATTAGGGATGACTGGATGCAGGTTTCAATGACATAGCGATTCAAAATCAAGGTCAGTGATAATTTTTTCCTGCCCATTGTTTTAGCGGCAGTGTTACTCTATTTGCTGATCAGGACATAAACCAGAACACCAAAATTTAGGACTGGAAACTACTATCACTTTTAAATTGATTGACAGGTCAGTTAATGCATGAATTAATGAAGTAACACTTCATCTTTATAATATTTCATCTATAAATAAAACTTTTCATATATATAATTTTAAAAACTACTAAGTCTTTATTTTTCCTCATCATTTGTAAGTACCTTAACTGTAGCTCAGTTATTTTGATCCATGTCTTTTGGTTTATGAGGATTTTAATATTAGAGATATGTGCACAAATGCATTTACTGCACATTACACAACATATATTTTGTACTTGAGTGGTACAAAGAATGATGTGACCTATTTAAATTTTAAACAGCATATAATTTGTTTATTGTAGCATTCACGGGTACTTTTATGCAAGTGTGTGCTCGTATTTGTGTTACAATTTGGGATGAAGTTTTGGTATGTCTAAGTGACTTGTCAAGTTAAGATACTGTGAATATGTAATTCATTCACTGAATAAAATAAAGGGCAGGTGGTTGGTTCAAATTGACAAAACATGAAGTACAGTACCTGCCTGTTAGGTATACTGGAAACTCTAAACTGTGTTTGTCTAAGTGTGTTTGCCTTGTGATAATCTGGAGACCTGTCAAGGTTGTACCTTGCCTCTTGCCCAGTGCATGCTGGGATATGCTCGAGCCCCCCGTGAAAATAAAAAGTGGATACAGAAAATGGATGGATGGATCTAGTCAATGGAACAGTAACATGCCTGTATCTCTCTCTTATCATCTCTCCATTCAGGGTTCCCCAGTATTATCATTCTCTCAGAGAGCCTAAACTGTCACAAGGGTCCTAAACTCTGATACGATGTCAGTTCACAGGGGATCGACCCCTTTTCCCTGAGCTTTAGTTTCGGTCATCTAGGCCCTATCCCTCATGGCTGGTGTCTCATGGGAAAAGCCCAGACAAAGTGGTGTCTATGGAATTACAGGAAATCAAGGGTAACAAGATAACTTTGAAGAAACAAGAGCTGCTGGCTAAGGCATTGCAATAGTAATTATATAATTCTTTACACAATGCATACTAGATTGTTAAAGGATTTTTCCAGACATTATATTTTTTCACTAGGGTTAGGGTTGTCTCCTAACCAGGAACCCATCATGTTATATACACTTTCTTCTGTACAGTAGTAACAAAATGCTTACGTAGTAAATGACTATAATTAGTGCCAGAGTACATGCTACACTTAAATTTAATGTAAATAAAAGCGTTTTGCTATTTCACTCATCAATTTAGCCCTTTTCATTCTGGATACAGTGACAACATAACAGTGTCTATATATTGCTATTCATAGCCTAACTCATGAATTGCCCTTTATAAAGTAATGAAGCTGGCCCAGCTCCTGAGCAGACAGACACATGCGAGGGGGCAAAATCAGGATTAAAGATGAAATCCTTAAATTCACCAATTGTCGCCCTCTGCCGTGGCGACGGGAAATGATGGAAAGATGGCTGTACTAAAGCAAAATGCCTAGGCAACCATGGTTATTTTGTGACATCGCTACATCTTGTCGCTATTGCTACGGAGCTGAATGACAATTTACTTGTTCAGTTAATTTCCTCTGCTGAATGGTGACATTATATACAAATAGAATGAAATGACATAGATTTAGCTATATAAAAGGACAATGCATAATAGTTGTAACTGAAAGACAAACATTAAGCAGCCAATTGCAGATTTTACAAAAATCGTTCACACTCACTATGATGCCTGAAACAATACACTGCTTAGTGTTCCAAATATTTTATGGCTATATAATTTTCCTAGCTTTGGATAACTGTTCACCATGGCATAACAAACTTGCCTATGCACAGTCTATTGTACTACTGGCCAAAAACATTAAAGTTTACAGACACATGGTAAGCACATTGACATTTAGCCAATTTGCAAACACAGTTTATGTGGACAACATACTCCAACTGGTTAAACACCAAAAAGGCTCACTTCTTAGCCTATAAGTGTATCAACCCTACTGATGGCTCATTCTACCTGAACAGTTAAACTTAAATAATAAAACCAAAGGTTGAACTAAAGTTACTCACAGACAAAAAATTATTACCAGTTTTCATTTTTTCTTTTTGTGTTTTCTTGGTTAAGTGGCCAAGTTATAAATCCAACAATGCATTCCAAGGTGTACTGTAATTATGGAGAAAACGTTATGGCAGGAAGTAGTGAACCTACACAATGCTGAGGGTACAGTCATTATTTTCCTGTACTAATCTTATTATACTTTATTGCTTAAATGCTGCTATCTGGTGTTCTTACTGTGGGCAGTTGCTGACAGGTCTTTTTTTATCTATCTTCTTCCTAGGCCTGCAGCTCACTCAGTAGCAAAAATGTTCAGCTCACCTGAGACCAGTGGCAAGGGCACTGGAGATGACAGTCCCACCTGCCCCACTTTTTTTTGGTAGCGGGGGTATGCCTCTGGCTGGCAAATGGCTGAGAACTGCTTTGCTTCAAACAGATGTGTCAATTGTAGAAAAATACATTAAAATGTATAGTCTAACATTTTACGCAGACACTCTGTAAAATTTTTCACTGTCAGCTTTTAAGGAATACAGTCACCAAAAAGGTCTGAGAAGTTATTAAGTCTAGTGATGCAGTTGCAGTTGCCAATTTAGAAACACTGCTGTAAGCAGCTATGTTTTCAGCTTTGCTCCACTTCTGTGTTCAGGCTGTGAGCAATCACTATGCTGTGCCGCAGTCAGGGGGTGATTTGAGTTCACTGATTGATAGCTGTACTGTCAGTGGTGTTGCCACAGTAGGTGGGACACAGCATACCGCAAATCCAGCATGTGATTGGCTGATAATGCATGATATTGCATGTTTAGTTACAGCAAATTTTTCTGTACTGACATATACCGAAATTATTCGTTACTGGCCAATACATGCTTAATCATTCTGAGTCAACCAAAAGCCATATGAAGCATTGCACACCTGTTTTCAAAAGTCATTTAGGACCTATTTTACACACTGAAATGCTTGTTATAGATTTACATACATTGAGCAACATCTTTTGTAGAAAGCAGTGCATTATGGGCTTTGTTAGTAGATTATCATAAACTTAGTTTATTTTTATTTTATAATGCACATTTAGGGAATTAATTTCGATGATCAATAGAGGAGTAGAGCAAAACATTACTTTTCTCTTACGCAAACAACCAATGTAAATTGAAGCACTCATTAAGACCAGCATTGTAATTGCTTGGAGGTGTTACACTTTGATTTACTCAGGTCAATAAATAAAATACAATCACTGCTGTTTGATTATAGTTTGTTCATCATTCTGCAGTGATGAGATGAGGCCGTTAAGAAGGCAATGTATGATTTACTTGAAAACATAATTTAGAATAGATGAGAGTGTTCTTCACTGTCTGTATTTCAAAGTTACATCTTACTCTTTTGCTGTACGCCATACTATATGGTGAGCTGCAAGAATTGGGCCTGTCTGATGGCTTCAACAATAGTGGAGTAAAATAATTCTGGAAATGTTTTGCCCAGTGGTATTTTGAAAAAGGCCATTTTAAGAACATAAAGAGCCAGAGGGAACATTTCTTGGAAGCAGAGTTTCTTTTGTGTTGTATCAATTTCTTATGGCCTGCTGTGTACCCCTCTCTAGTGGTCCATAAACCCCCCAAAAACATTCCTTTAGGAGCCAGCCTCAAGGGTTTTTAACATTGTGTTGTAAGTCAACTGCAGCGGGACTGTACAGTTTATTCTATTCCTTAATGTTAGAAGGACTTCTTTGTTGCCTTTTTGCTAATTTAGTCAGTAACACATCACTGGGGATGTAATTGCATATGTTGAAAAACAAAATTTCTTAAAATGTCACAGACATAGATGATAATAAAAAATAAAGTGCTGTCTGATAGTTCTGATGCATAATATTTATGATGAGCAGTCCACTAGAAACCCAATTAAGTTTTTGTTTACAAGAACACAAAATTGAATAAACATGTAGCATCTTCATTTCACAAATAAATGAGCTTTCCAGGGAGGAAAAAAAAGGGGTTTTGATTTGCTTTTTAATCATCTTCAAGAGTCAAACTAAGCACATCTGTCATATATTACTTAGCAAAGGTAGCCGCTGAATGGATTGCGGTGTCTTCTACACAGCATGTTATGTAATCATAGGGTTACATTCACTGACAAGGAAACCATAAATATATATATATATATATATATATGTAAAGGCCAGGAAACACTTTTGTTCACAAGACACTACAGGTGCCAATATCTGGGTGGCATACTTACAGTTAATTTTAAATAAACCCTTCGCTTTCAAATATATCAGGATTACTCACACAAAATCTCCCACTGGAGGGATTAGATTTTTTTCGCATCGAAATTTTCATTGAAATGTTGTTGTTAAAGGAGAATCTAGGGTTTCTTTCAGTGGCTCTGCACTAACTGAAGGCATTGCTCTGTGCATTTAACTGATGGTATCAAGCTTTTGCTAAGTGATGTAATATTGATGAAGGACAATTACCCATAATGGCAAACAGCACTTTCTGGGCTTTGTCACCTATTAGCAAAGCCTGGATTGTGGTAACGATCCATTTATGGTGGCAGATACAGCTGCAGATTCATTCAGTTGGTTAACAGATTAATAATCTATTTGAAATTCTTTCATGTAAAGTACTGATAATGCACTATCCTTGAAGCAGCAGTGGGTAATGTTTTTTTTTTTTGGTTTAGCTGGCCTTTTGAGGTTCATTTGGAACCATATGGATGACTAATACACCTGTTTTTCATTTTCTAACGACTTTTCCTTCAGCTGAATAGAAATGCTACAAGGTCAAGGAAAGATGTAAAGCAGACTTCATAAGTAGTTAGAAAATGACAGCCGCAATGCTGAGAGACACAGCCAGTGATCGGTGTAATCATTTACTAAATATTATTCCACAAAGTATTAAAAAAGAGCATAATATACCGTCTTAAATCTAAGCATCCAGATATCTACATGTATTAAGTTAATATAGCCAGTGGTAATATTTTATAATAATTCCCATTTTGTGAATGACAAATGTTACCAAACAAAAATATTTATTTATCTTGCTCCCTCATCTAACAGGATTTCAAATGTGTTTTCTACTACAGCAGTAAAATTGGAATTAATTCTAAAACAATAAGCCTAATACATGGGAGCTAGTATTGAAAAAGATTTCTGTTGTTTTCACTCTTACATTAAAAGTCAACTACTGCTGGAGCAAATGATCGTCAAAATGGTCTCTTCATGAGGTAAAATTTAATGCAGAGCTGTTGTATTAAATTACATCACTTTTAGCTAGGTGCACCAAATAAACTAGCAACTGAAGGCATTTTGTTGCTCTTTTTTAAATAATATGCCCTCGAAAGAAAACTGCCAACCAAGCAATGCAATTCAAAAAAGTTATAATAATATGGCAAATGTAATAATGATATCAAGAACAACAACTGTATCAAAAGGAGCTGATACTAACATTTATGATTTTCCAATTCTGTCTTAACATTTCTTCACGCACAGTAACAACACTGCAGCAGAACATAACACAATATAATGGTGGAGTGGTGGAGCAGAAGATGAATCAGTGCTGTAGGTATTACTGGCTGGGGAGCAGGAATTTTTTTTTTTTTTTTTTTACAAAAAAATGATTACTGTCTTTTAAGAATGCCATACATTTTTCCAAATTTAAATGATGACAGTCTCTCCAGAGAGACATTCGCAGTGTTAAACTCGTTTGTGCATGTGAAAAGTGCCAAAAACAAAAAATTGCTAGAAAGAGATGCATGGATTGGTTGTAATGTCAGATCACCGGTTTCAGAAAGTTACAGAAATGGTTGGAAACAGACCCCCCCACCCCCCCACCACCCAAACCAACATCGTAAAGATTTCAGGTGAGGGGGGTTCCGACGCTATCCAACCATTCGACATCCCGTTAAAGCACTGACTGAAAATCTCAGACCGCCGACCAGAAGTTTTGGATAAGTGGGCAGAGCCAGAGGACAAGGATATAATCTTCTGTTGAGTTGAGACAGTTGTGATGAGACAGTGTGAGCAAGAGGAAATATCTTGTGGCTGTGATGAATAGTTATGTCAGCCTCAGTAAGTAACCTTGAACCTCACTCAATAAGTATAAAGATGTAGGCTCTATCATTAACACATCCAGTCCCCTCCCACTGAAATATGTTGTCTCTTAATCACTCAATTATCTCATCTTATTCGTTAATGTTCCATTCCTTTGTACTGTGATTTTTACAGATATATTGTCTTTCAAGCCCTGGATATCACTGGACGACTTAAGTTCCCCTCAATATTAAGTAGGGTTTTCAAAATGTGTGATATGTTGATAACCAGCTGACAAAATGTTTTTAAGTAAGCGTTTATATTCAGCCACTGGACAGTGCTGAAAAGACAATCTGATTAGTTGTTGTCAGTAGTTGAGTGACCGGGGTTGTCAGTGGTAGTTACAGGCTTAAGGCATGACTCAGATGCTAGCAACCTTCCGAAGCAAAACCTGCACCTGAACCACAAAAAAACCTTACATTTAAACTCAGCTATCTCTAGCAATGCTGTTGCTAGAGTATCATACACTGGACTGTCATGGTTGGAATTTTGAATTTCACAACATATCACTTCCTGACACACAGTCATTGACTACCTCTCTGCATCTGTACCTATAATAGCCTTGATCTGTTGAATGAAACTGACACTGATAGACCATTAAATGTGTTTTTACAGGGAAAAAAAAACCCAATAAAATAAAGTCTCTAATTCGTTTTTGATGCAGGTAGTCAAGCTTAGACGATATAATGTACAGTCAAAAATAAACACTCTGCAAGGAGAAACATTAAATAACTCACATATCCAACATGCTTACGGGAAATTCTAACTTCATAACTTGTTAATGACTAACAGTGGAGTTTATGACATAAGGGATTGGTGGGATTGTGTTACTACAGCAGCCCTACTTTTGTCTGCTTTGGGCAAAAAAAAATATTTACATATTTATTAATTGATTACAAAGGCTTACATAACCATGCCCATTTGGTACAAGACAGCCAAGAAGAGGTTGAAAAGTGAAAAGTGGAGCCATGCGAACTGGAGAACTGCAGTGCTTAGTTGTAGGTTGTCATGTAGCAAAAAAAATCAAAATCAAGATTAACTCCATGCTCTACAATTTAGTGGGTCATTGTAGCAAGCAGAAAAGTTGTTGTAAAAAAATACATTGCACAGCCAAACTGCCGCCAGGAACACCAGTCACAACGGTTAACAGGCAATAAAGTCTTACCCATTCACTTTTGAGTGGCATGCACTGAAATGTTAATTTACTGGTGCAGCTAGTCGGTATGGGCCCAAAAATCCCTCCTGAAACCCACACTATTTTTGGCTGTTGTACCGACTGTCATGCACTTCTCTTAGTAACTGAATGAAGTATCAGATATTTATTATTGAGAACTTTGTGAAATCCTGTCAAGAACAAACCAAAGTAAAATATCTCAGTGTTTAGATAGCACAAATTTAGTTCCCAGCGAATCTGTAAGCATTATTTAGGGTAAAGCAACAAACCAACAGCAATAAGACAAAATCAGCGTTTCTCTTAACCCACAGTAAGTAACCATGGAAGTGTAGCAAAGCAAAAGCATGAGGGCAGCAGTCCAGCTTGATGCTTTTGGTTTCACATAAAAGAAAACGCAGGTTTTGTAAATACTGTTGCAGATAAATTTCCATGAGCAAGGGTTTGAGTGGTTTTAGCACAATGCAATTTCCTTCGAACTGTCATTGCAGACACAACAAATGAGTGTCATTCATTTTGATGTCAGAAAACATATACACTTCACTACAGTGAAGGAAAACCAAAGCTCCAAGAAAAGTGCATGAAAGTAGATGGTTATTATATAGTGTGGTATGGAGGAAGAGTACACTGAGGAGAATTTAATTTTTATCCATAGCATCAAATTTTGAAACAATGACAAAATCATGAATTTCCATTGGAACTAGTTTGTAGGTGTTCTGCCATTTATAATGAGCTAAGCTGTCAGTGAGCATTTAAGGAAGAGAGTAAAAAAGATAAAACTAAAGAGCGAGCAAAAGTTAGAAATAGCACAAGTGTGACATTATTTAGTGTTGACTTCACTAACTTTACTGTGTTCAAATGGCTGGAAATTAGTTTTAGTGGTACACTGTGACATAGTACAAGAATTGGTAAGTGGCAACCAACCATCAGACTGTCAGTTGCTTTTTTCTGGAAGGAGGCAAAAAGATCACTGACAATAATAACCGAGAAGACATGGTCCCTCCCATCAGTCATTAAAAGCTATTGATTCATAACAGCCACTATGAAAAGCTTCAAATGAAAATTGCCACAGCAATTGATCCGTCAACCTGTCGTTTGCTGCCTACTGAGCATCAGTAAAATTGAGTACAACTGAGAGATGTTTAAGGGTATGGGTTTCTCCCATAGCACGTGCCATGCCAATACTATCACTGATGAGTGCTTGTGTTTCAACATGCATTATGGTAGTTGTCAGATGAAAATTCATGGAAGGGTAAACGGCGTTTGTGTGAAGATTTCTGGGTAGCACGGCCTTACACATTAAAATAGAGATTTGATTACAGTTTATGTTTATGGATTACAGCTGTTTCTTTTGATTCTGTCAGAATAAACATGCATGTCTTCTGATGCATATTGAATGAAAAATCTAATAAATCTAATTAATAATGCTGAATACGCTTTAAAGGCTGTTACTTAACTCTTCATGTATGAGCAATTCATGCAAAAACAATTTGTCAATCAGCCAATCAAAAGTGAATTCATCTATATACATTTTGATAACTGATGAATTTTTCAAGTGAAAATTAAAAATATTGCCTA